>NC_056742.1:502203714-502503714 GCF_019279795.1 Protopterus annectens
CAAGGCACACAACTCTCTGAATTAACTGCGGTCCCCAAGAGCACATCAAGTTGTTACAGACAATACACAGTGATGTGGTATATAAGCAAGGACGAACCACTTCTTACCCCTTATGCAGATTAGCCATGTTAGCATGGGATATACCTTTAGCTTTACAGCACACTCTGACTGCACCCTACATTTTGTCAGAATAAAATTGTGTGGCAGACAAGCTGAGCAGGACAAAAGCAGACCCTCACAAATTAGATCAAGGGGATCTTTCATGATTTGATCTATCTGTAGGCAGCTCCTCAAGTACACCTTTGTGCCTCCTCTTTAGACAATCACCTGGCAAACTTCTGCTCCAGAACTCCGTGGAAGAAGGGCATGGAAGACAGATGCCTTTTCTTTTCCTTGTACAGGAATGTTCCTATATGCATTTCTCCCCTTTTTTCTGATACCTAGGATACTTCTGAAGATTCAGAAGGAGGTCCTGCAGGTCATTGTGGTAACTGCCTTCTGCACCAGTAGTTCTCTCTGTTTTGGAACTGGCTAGGGGCAATTGACATACGTTTCCTTACTGAATGGATCTACTCACACAAGCATAGGGGTGTTTAAAACATCCCAACCTAAAAATTTCCAACCAGCTGCCTGGATAATAGGATATGAATACCTTCTAGATACTAGAAAATCATATACAAGCAAATGGAAAAGGTTTTCTGGCCAGCGCCATGGAAAACAGTTTTGCTGATTGCTCTGACCTCTCCAAGAAGATTATCTGAGTTTCAAGCTTTTATGGTGGATTAACCTTATCTCATTTTCCACAGTGACAGGGTTTCATTGAAAACAAATCCTTCTTTTATACCTATAGTGGTGTCCGAGTTTACTTTAAGTAAAACTATCCATCTCCCTGTGTTTTTTCCTTTACCCAAAAATAAGGAAGGAAGGATACTTCATACCTTGGATGTCCACAGACAACTTGGGTACTACCTTGACAGAAGAAAATCTTTCAGAAATTCCTGTCAGTTGCCCATTGCAGATTATATCAGTTATTACCATTTGCTATTCTCACCACAGCAAAACTATTCAGATCTAGGTCAAAGCACACTCTACCAGGCCCTTGGGTTGTTTGGAAAAGGCTGGACTCTAGAAGTATTCTATAACCAGCAACTCTTTCCTCTGTCCAAACATTTAGTAAGCACAACACTAGATTCCTCCTTCATGTCTAGGTCAGGCTTTGCTAGGACCATTTTTCAGGGGCTCCTGGACCCTTCCTCTTCCAGCAGCTAGTTGTTCTAAGCTTAGGTAATCTATAGCTTAGACTACTGCAGCAGTGAACCATGCGATGAACATAGTACAGTTCTGTAAGTTAACTTGCTATAACAGTAAATATTCAAATGATCATTGCTACAGTAGCTGTTCCCACACTCCCTCCACCCCCCTTGGTTTTTGATGTGTTTTTGCCAGCATATAGACATTTGTTTCCTTATTGCTCCTAGCAATGTTCTCTCAGGCCTTAGCCTCCCTCTCTTACTTGGCATGAAAGCTCTGAACGGGCTTGGGGCATGAAAGCTCTGAACGGGCTTGAGGCTTGAAAGCTCTGAAAGGGCTTGGCACCCAAACTGTTCTTATGGTCAGCTCAGCTTGAGCTGCCTAATGGCTTTAGTGTGTGAAAGGTGCCCTGAAGCTTTGGGAAAGCTGACCAGCTGTTACATCCTGTGTAGCCTGGGCTGCTACAGCAGGATCATTTGAACATATACTGTTTATAGTAAGTTTACTTACACAACTATACTTTCAGTAAATACTGCTTCACAAAGCTGAACTAAAAACCCAGTTTTGATTGAGAGGTCCTGCCTGATCAAACTTTCCTTTTAGAGGATTTTGTGAATGTTTTCTGTGGTGATGGGTGAGGCAGGAAGAGTCTAGTGGTAGGAAATCAATCCCCTAAAAGACTGGCATGCAAAGATATTCTGTACTAGTGTGCCTGACCATGGTAGGTACAGCTGTGCCAACCAGCAGAATTTAAAGTTCTAGTTTACTTTGGATCACAGTCATGTATTGATGACAGTTATGTAAAGGTGATGATAACTTTTTGGGAGAATGTGTGGGGACATGAGAACTACAGCCCTATTGGAAAAGAATATTGTTTTTGCACGATATCAACAAGTAGCGTATCTGACACTTCATATTCGGCCAGTGTTAATACTAAATTGTGATGTTAGAACGTCACCTGCACTGCAGAGATTGCTGTGCTTTCTTTGCACAGGGGCATCCTGTATTAGTGAAATTAAATAGCTGAGGGATTGTCTGTATAATGGGTCGTGGGTGGGTTCTCTTTGATTTGGGGTAAGTATGGGTCTGAACAGTTGACACTGAATGCTGTCCCTTATTCTGTCCTCCACAGCTGATGCTCTATTCTGTTGGTTCACATACTGGGGAATTGGTGGAGGAGCCTATGGAATTGATTATTAATGTAATTGACCAGAATGACAACCGCCCTGAATTCACTCAGGAGGTCTTCGAAGGGTGTGTGCCTGCAGGGGTGCCACCAGGTAAGTGTAACAGTGCTGTAGCATTTTTCTGTGATATGGCAAAATAATTATGATTAAATATTTTCATTTTAACTTGTCATACAAATAATGTAGTTGTGGTAAAAACTTCAACAACAGAAGAAAATTGTTGCAGAGTGCTTATCATTCATGTATATCCCTGTGCATCCAGTTTGTGATCCCTTTTAGTATTAATACCATCAGTAAGTTGCTGCCAATTTGGAGTCCTATAAATCATGCAGGTTATAATCACTTATTGTAGATCCTTACTTCAATAGTTCCAGAACCCCAGAAATAGTGAGTTATGCAATTTCTGGAATTCTAGGTGACCTTTGCCACCTCTGGCCTTCCTTGCGACTTCTCTTACTTAACACACCTTCAAGGACCACCACGGCTGAATTAAAACATTATTCTTTTATTTCAACGATATGAAACAATATAAAACTTTTTGTAAGCGCTTTCGGGTATAGACCATACCCTTCATCAGACAAGGTGGTCCTTGAAGGTGTGCTAAAAGGAGCTTTGCTGTTTTCGTTCAAGTACCTTCATCCAGAAGCTGCTTCTGTGTTTCTGTTACTTCTCTTACTTAGTTGGAATCATTTATTGTTCACAAGGGTTTTGTGGATCACTGATGTCACACTGTCAATGTGTTCTCAGGCAGACTGCAGAGATGGTATAATGTCATACTGTCAATGTGTTCCTAGGCAGACTGCAGAGATGGTATGATGTCATACTGTCAATGTGCTCCCAGGCAGTCTGCAGAGATGGTATGATGTCATACTGTCAATGTGCTCCCAGGCAGACTGCAGAGATGGTATGATGTCATACTGTCAGTGTGCTCCCAGGCAGACTGCAGAGATGGTATGATGTCATACTGTCAATGTGCTCCCAAGGCAGACTGCAGAGATGGTATTGGCCATATGCTTTTCTGTTTTATATTGCTCTGGAAAGCAAAATAGGACACTTGTACCACTGAAGTCCATGTGTCTGTGAACCAGATGGTCCTTAGTTTTATTCCTTTTTCAAGACTGTGGTCATAATTATAGTGTTAGTGTACTGTAACACTGTGCCTGCCAGCAAAAAAATTTAGTTGGCATGTAAACGGTATACTATTTGGGAAGCAGCATTATTTTGTAATATACTTTGTTCAGTGAGAAATATCCCTTCTAAAAGTTCTGTTGCTATCCCAGTGAGTATTATAGTACTGAATTTAGAGGACACTGTATTGCTGCATGCATTTTTAAACAAAATAAATTATGGTGTGTTTGTGTTTTTCATGTATTTTTTGTGTATGTATGTATGTATGTATATGTCACTTGTGAAGCTGAAACTAAATGAATATTAAGATATAAAACAAACTATCACACTCTGGGTCTAAAAGTACTATTAGAAAATCAGTTTCAGCTATCACAACTTTCCTCAGTGCATTACAAATACAGACCAGTAATGGTAATTAATGTTTATGCACTAAAATCAAGTAACTCTCCAATGTCAGTTATTCACTTTCAAAGTACCAACAGTTGCATTTAACAGCAGATGAGGATGAACAAATGTAGAGTGTGTATGTGTGTGCATGTACGCGTGTGCGCATGCACGTGCATGTGTGTGTGTGTGTGTGTGTGTGTGTGTGTGTGTGTGTGTGTGTGTGTGTGTGTATACATATATATATATATATATATATATATATATATATATATATATATATATATATATATAAATGTGTGTGTGTGTGTGTGTGTGTGTGTGTGTGTGTGTGTGTGTGTGTGTGTGTGTGTGTGTGTGTGTGTGTGTGTGTGTATGTATATATATATATATATATATATATATATATATATATATATGTGCGTGTGTGTGTGTGTGTGTGTGTGTGTGTGTGTGTGTGTGTGTGTGTGAGTGTGTGTGTGTGTGTGTGTGTGTGTGTGTGTGTGTGTGTGTGTGTGTGTGTGTGTGTGTGTGTGTGTGTGTTTGTTTCCCTTTAGGTGCACCTTTGTAACATTTATAGAAAGAAGCACCTTTGTAACATTTATAGAAAGAAACCACGTATTAGTTCCCACTCTGGCTTTGTGCACTTATTTAACCAAATGTGCGGGTTAATCTAATGTTGATAACAACAAGGTTGTGCTCACATGTGCTGAGACTATAACTACAGGTTACAGTAATTGGAATAAGAAGAACAGTAACATCGGAAAGAAAAATGGTAAGCTGAAACCTCACGCTTACATGAAAATATAAGTGATTTGTAGGCCAATGTGTAAGTGACAAATTAAGGCATGTCAGTTTTCTTTGTATAAGACGTGCTAATTAGGTAAATTTACAAAGCCACATTTCATGAAGACTGATTTTGGACATAAAAACAGTTTATCTAAAGGCAACAAAATTGAGTTTTTTGCAAAATGAATTAAATTATGATTTCACCTTTAACCCTCTTTTTCCCATTTTTTTACCTGGGGTCAGACTGTTGCATCAACTGGCACTATCTCTCTCTCTCTCTCTCTCTCTCCGTTCAGTGCCATTCTCCTAAGTTCTTGACAGTTGTGCCCTGGAGCCTTTACAAGCCTAGCCCATAGAATTGCCCTGGCTTTGTGCCCCCCGACATTAGTTCCCAGTGCCTCTGTTGAGTAGAGCCATTGGAGTGATCCCTGGGATGAACTTTCTATTTCCCATCCACTCATCAAGATTTCTCTTGAAGAGGCCCAGTGAGGTGCTCTGCTTGACATGTATGGGAAGTCTATTCCATAGCATGGGCAGTGTCTGGGTTATGAACCTGTCCCCCCAACATGTTCTGTTGATTGTGTTAATGAAGTTGAGGTCTCTGGAGCATGTGGTGTGGAGGGATTGGGATTTCTTTAGATGTAGCATTTCTAACAGAGCTGGGTCAGGCATGGCTTTGTAAGTCAAGCAGACATCGCCTCTTAGTAGATGATATAAGACAGAGAATAGCTGAATATTCTTTTGAGTCTGTCCATGTAGGACATGTGTTTAAGGCCTAGGATCCTCTTTATGAGGTGCTTTTGTGGCCTCTCCAGCTGTTGCAGGCATCTAGTGAGGTACATGCCAAATGGAGTATTATACTCAATGACTGGTCTAATAAGGGAAAAGATAGAGAGACGATAACCTTTTTATTCCTGGATGCAAAACCCTCGGTAATGAGATGTGCCACATAGAAGGACTTTCTGACCACAGTGGCAATGTGGTGGTCGAAGGAGAGGTTACTGTCAACCTGTGTCCCCAGGTCTCTTATAATGCCTTCAGCATTCAGTGGACTACCATCGATGTGGTAATTTGTGGGAACTGAGTTTTTCTCAAAGGGGATGATGTGTTTTTTGGCATTGAGCTTAAGGCCATGGCTTTGACACCACTCGTTTGTCTCAGTGAAGCCTTTCTGAAGAATGTCTGCATGACTTGGGGAGTTAATAATGGCTCCCAGTTTGCAATGCGAACTTGGTCAGTCAGAGTCCCTCCGTGTTGGCCTGCACTTCTGAGAAGTAGATGCTAAACAGGAGAGGACCCAGGACCGATCCTTGTGGGACTCCACTCATGACTGGTTGGCAGTCTGACTTTGAGTTTGCTACTTTCACACTGTGGGTTCTATCTGTGAGCCAATTTGCAACCCATCTAGTAATATAGATGTTGATGCCTAGTTTGGTGAGTTTATCTATAATTTCTGAGTGGGGAATGGTATCAAAAGCCTTTGCCAGATCGAGGTAGGCTGTATGAACAACCTTGCTCTCATCCACAGCTCTGGTGACTGACTCAAAGAAGTTCACGAGGTTTAGCAGGCATGATCTGCCCTTCATAAAACCAAACTGCATTGGATCCAGAGTTTGGAGATTCCCTATATCCTTATTAATTAAGTCCATGCTGATGTGCTTCATAGCTTTACATATCAGACTCGTCAGACTGATGGGGAGATAGCTCCTAGGGTCTGTAGTTCCTCCCTCTTTATGGAGAGGGATGACTGTAGCAGTGTGCCATTTGGTAGGGACAAAGCCTGAGGTGAGGCTGTGATTGAACAGGGCACGCAGGTGTGGTGTCAGTTCGCTTTGTAGTTCATGTAGAACACATCCGGGGATATTGTCAGGCCCCATAGAAGCTGTATTCTTGGCCTTGGACAGCGCTGCTTTAACCTGTGCAGCAGTAATACTGGGTGCCTGCCATTCTTCTGGTATTGTGATTGGTCTGCATATGCAGCAACTTTGTTGCTCTGTGCACTCCAACTTGTTTGCTAATGTAGCCATCACCACTATGAACAGCAGTGGGCTCCCTGGTGTACACTCACTCCCACTGGGAACCCCACTGTGAGACCGTACAACGTTTGTACTTGAGTTATTGGGTCCTTGTACATAGCCTGCACTAATTCTACCAATGTTTCTGGGCCTTTCAACCACCAAAGTACTGCCCAGATCAGCTTTCTTGGGACTTTGCCATATGTTTTCTCCAAGTCTATGAATGCTCAGTTGGACTCTTTCCTCATCTCTACCTTCTTCACAACTATCTGTCTGACTGCAAACATCGGGTCAGTTGTGCTACACCCTGATCTGAATGTGAACTGCTCATCTCCCATATTACTTTCTACATGAACTACAAAATAAACTGGCACCTCACCTAAGTGTCATGTTTAATCATACCCTCACCTCAGGCTTCGTGCCCACTGAGTGGCACACAGCTACAGTTATCCCACTCCACAAGGGGGGATCCACCTTGGATCCCAGGAACTACCGCCCCATCAGTCTGATGAGCCTGATCTGCATGGAATGTATTATCATGGAACTTATAAACAAAGACACTGGCAACCTTAAAACACAGGACCCCACCCAGTTTGGGTTGGTGAAGGGCCAATCTTGTCTCCTGAACCTGACTGACTTCTTCAAATCAGTCTCCAGAGCAATGGACGAGGGTAAGGCAGTCCACACAACCTATCTGGTCCTCACCAAGGCCTTTGACACCATCCCCCACTCTGGAATCATAGATAAACCTACTAAGCTGGGCATTAATCCCTACGTCACTCAATGGGTTGCCAACTGGCTTACTGACAGAACCCACACTGTAAAATTAGCTGACTCCAAATCCAACTCCAGACAAGTGACAAGTGAAGTACCTCAGGGTTCAGTTCTGGGACCTCTCTTGTTTGGCATCTACTTCTCTGAAGTACAGGCCAACACTAAGGGACTCTAGCTAACAAAGTTTGCAGATGACTACAAACTGGGATCCATTATTGAATACCCAAATCATGTGGATACTCTACAAAAGGGCCTTACAGAAACAGATGCTTGGTGCCACAGCCATGGGCTCAAGCTCAATGCCAAGAAATGTATAGTTATACCCTTAGGGAAAAAAACATGTACCCGTGAATTACCACATAGGTGGCAGTACACTAAACACTGAAAGTGTGATAAGAGACTTAGGGACACAGGTGGACAGTGGCCTCACCTTCAATAACCACATTGCCACAATCAGGAAATCCTTCTATGTGGCACACCTCATCACTAAGGGCTTTTCATCCAGAAAAAAGGAGGTCATTGTCCCACTGTACTCATCCCTCATTAGACCCATTATAGAATACAATGCCCCATTTAGTATGTACCTCTCAAGACATCTGCAACAACTGGAAAGGCAGCAGAAATACCTCACTAACAGAATAACATGCCTAAAGCAGATGCCCTATGCTGACCACCTTAAAAAACTGCAGCTATACTCTGTCGCATATTGTCTACTTCGAGGCGATCTCTGCTTAACATACAAGGCCATGTCAAACCCAGAGTTGTTGGACATGCTACACTTAAAGAAATCCCAATCCCTCAGAGCCACAAGTTCCAGGGATCTAAAACTTGTCATCACAATAAACAAAACATGCTGGAGGGATAGGTTCCTGATCCAGAGACTCCCCAAACTGTGGAATAGACTGCCCATACATGTCAAGCAGAGTGCCTCTTTGGCCCTCTTCAAAAGGAACCTTGATGATAAGATGGGAGAAAGGAAATTCACCCCATTGATCACGTCAGTCACCCTGCTAGACAGGATTCCGCGGAAGTAAATAGTGTGGAAAGAAGTAGCCAGGGAATTGTTATGGCTAGGCTTGTATAGGCCCTACGGCCAATAGCCTAGTACCAACCTATGAACCTATGAACTAGTCTGTGTATCCATTTATCAATCACCACCTCCAGAACTTTCATGCAATGTGACAGAGATTGATACCTCTGTACTGCCCACAGTTGTGAAGGTTCCCTTTGCTCTTATACATATTCTCTAGTCATCTAAGATACGTCTTTCTCTCATACTGCTATGAGTACCTTCAGGAACCATTTACCCCAATTTCACCCAACACCTTTATCACATTTGCTATGACCTCATCTGAGTCTGTTGTCTTTAGTGCTGCTCTTACTTGTTTTAAGGTGGGCTCCTCCTCTCCTTTCATTATAGAATGCATCTGGGACAGTAGAATAGCTTCTGTGTGGTTTTCTTCATTCAGAAGCTGCTGGAAGTACTCCTTCCTTTTACCTTTGATGTCCTGTGATCTGGTAATCAGGTTCTGTCTGGCATCCCTTATGAAGGGAAGCAGATCACTATCTTCTTTATCTTTCAGTCATTGCCTTGCAACATGACAGAGTTTTTGCACCATCTAATGAGTCACTTTCTAGAAGCTATTACGAACCAGGTGACACCACCACAGGCTTCAAACAACAATAAAATCCTTTATTGGATGCAGTCAAAAACAGAAATGTAATAAAATCCCCTTAGCAAAGTAAAACGATAAGCGCTTTCGTAAAAAATCCTTAATCAGATCGTAGTGTTAGGGGAAGGGGGTTATCATTTAAAAAGGAAATGCCAACCAGTCAAAATAAAATATTACACAAAATAACCAATGATCACTGTAGAAAATGCGGCCTAAGTAAACCAATCAGACAATGCTTAATTTGCATTTCAAACACTACTTGAGAACAAATCAGCATGTACTTATGCATGAAAACTGTTCAATAACTAAAGCAAGCCAATCAGAAACAACTATGTCACACTTCTCCATGAATTTATATTACGTTGGAAAGCCAAGAGAAAATGCAATGCGTCGTAAACACCAATAATGAAAATAAATTCTTAAACAAATGCCTAAAATGCATTTTATCTCCACCTGCTATGAATTACAGATGTCAGGAAGGAGACTAATTGTCATAATAACATAGTACTGTATCTCTGAATTTCTGCCGATGGTGGAGATGAGTTGGAATCATAATAATAGCAAAATTTCAACTCATCCGCATATGGAAATTTCTTAACAAGCTATAAGAACATAAAAGATGATATGCAATGCTTAACAGCAACAATTCTTTATGAAGTATTGCAAACAAATACTAAATGATTAAATGGACTAAATCCAGTTTATATGTCGTTAACATAGCAACTGATGTGAGTATTTAAAGGACTTGAAAATGTGTCTTTAAATAAATAAAAACATAAAATATTTGATATTCCAAATCACAGAAATATATCCACGGATATTGGGAGTTGTAACCAATCTCAATATGCTCTAAGAAAAACACGCCAATTGTGTTAACTTATCATGGTCCAATCATGTATTTTGGGAAGATAAAGCCATCCAATCTTGGCACATGTATTACAAGCAATCTCAATACACTCTGTGAAAAAGAAGCCAGTTGTTTTGAGTTATCATGGTCCAATCATGTGCTTTGGGCAGATGAACCCAACCAATCATGGCACATGAATTACAGCCAATGGCAGAAGGAATATACCTTATGAAGCCAATCAACATGATCTCCCATGGCCATTGAGCCTCAAGGAATATGAAATTATTGTATATTATATAAAACGTCTGATATCATACAAAAGTTCATTAGATAGTTAATACAAATAAGTAACCCATTCTCTCAAAAGCCAATGAATGATTGCAACTGTATTAAACTAAAATTTGCACAGCGTTATGAGATGCATTAACAATTGGCAAAGAATACATTCAGGCCTATCATGCGCCAGTTGCGTTAAGTTCATAGCAGATGGAGATAAAATGCATTTCAGGCATTTGTTTAAGAATTTATTTTCATTATTGGTGTTTACGATGCATTGCATTTTCTCTTGGCTTTCCAATGTAATATAAATTCATGGAGAAGTGTGAAATGGTTGTTTCTGATTGGCTTGCTTTAGTTATTGAACAGTTTTCATGCATAAGTACATGCTGATTTGTTCGCAAGTAGTGTTTGATATGCAAATTAAGCATTGTCTGATTGGTTTACTTAGGCCGCATTTTCTACAGTGATCATTGGTTATTTTGTGTAATATTTTATTTTGATTGGTTAGAATTTCCTTTTTAAATGATAACCCCCTTCCCCTAAAACTGCGATCTGATGAAGGATTTTTTCCAAAAGCGCTTATCGTTGGACTTTGCTAAGGGGATTTTATTACATTTCTGTTTTCGACTACATCCAATAAAGGATTTTATTGTTGTTTGAAGCCCATGGTGGTGTCACCTGGTTCGTATTTTCTTCTTTAAGTTTACAAAGTGTAACATCTTCAGCAGCTGCAGGTATATCTTTTTTTCTTTCTAGAAGCTAGTAGTGTGCCTGTAATGCCTTATTCTTCACTATCATAAGTGCTGTTTTAGCATCTTTGTTAGCTAACTAATATGCCTTCTTAGCCTGGTCCATCTTTTCTATCTCCAACTTTTTCCTGCACTCCGTCTTTCTTGTTATGACTTCCTGGACTTCTACCACCAGCTTTCCTTATGTACCTTATTTCCACACCTGGCTTGACCACACACCTGTTCTGTAGGCCTCACACACGTTGTTTTGAAGTGCCGCCATTCTTCTTAAGCTTCACCTATTTCCTCTCCTTCCTGAGTTCTTTGAACTCTATTTTCTCTCCAGTCAACTTCCAGATCTTCAGCCTAATCTCTGACTTTAGAGACTTTACTGACCACTACCTGCAGTTGACTGCAATCGCTGATTCTATCCCAGTGACTTTTCTTTACATGGAATAAGTCTACCTTAGTTGCATCTTGGCCACTCTTGTATGTGATTTTGTGACTGTCTGTCTTACTGAACCACGTGTTGGCCACCATCTTTATTCTTGTTGCCCCACCCATGTGGACCAAGGCAGTCCTCATATCCTATTCTGTCTGTCCTGGTATGAGCATTCAGGTCCTTATTATCAACACTGACTTTTTTTACACCATTGAGTGGCTAGCCATCAAATGGAGTCTGTGCTCCATATTATCTAGAGGATACTGCATACCGTAATTGATAAGGTTGATCTGCACAACTCTTCCCCTGATAGGCACCATCAAGAGTCTGTGCTGCTGCCCACAGCTCCATTCATTGGATGGGTTTGAGATGGTAATCCCACAGAGACAGAGGGAGAACATGCAGGACTCCATACAGGCATTGGCCAAAGGTCAGGATCAAACCTTCTACCTTGTGCATGGGAGGCGAAGACCTTAACCGTTATGCCAAGTGCTTCTAATGATTGGTAAGTTGACATTGCTTACTGTAATGGTCTAAACAGTGAATCTATTGCAAGTGCTTGAATGTGCAAATAAACCAAAACTGTAGGCCATACTGACAATGTCAGTGCTTATGATGTTTTGGGTGAAGATTGGTCAGCTTGTATCTGTAGTTGGAGCTAGAAAACTGCCATTCATGAGATTGTAAATGGAAGTTTTCATTGTTGCTTAAAGCAGTGCATGCCAAAGTACCCAGGCATTTAGAGTTTCCTAGCATCAGGAGAACCTACAACAAAATCATTTAAAGATAAATTTAGGAGGTCTTACAAAGGCATTTAAGTCTCAGACCATTGCGCACTGCAGAACAGTTTTTATTTAATAAGACAAACCAGTAGAAAAGTAAAGGTATGTTTGAATATATAAGATGAGCAGTTTAGGAGAACATTTCCTGTTTTTTCTTTTTTTTTTTTTGAATGGGATTGTCTAATAAAATGCCAAATGACTGATGTGTAGCAGGCATCATCAAGTGCACAATAAGGCAGCTCTCCGAAAAATTGAACAATCACTTTATTGACTCCCTAACCACCTTAATTAATTCACTTCCCCACAGTAACACTGTTAATACCCCACTAACTTGTCTTCCCTTCCCAACTCTTCTAACCCTTTCTTGCTTAAAACAGTATCAACTAATAATATAAAATCCTTACTCTCCAAACTCAAACCCTGCTCCCCCTCATCAGACAATCTACTTTCCTATTTCCTTAAGATTGCCTCGGAACTCCTGGCCTATCCTGTGTCTATCTTGATCAACTGCTCTATTTCTGAATCATATGTCCCTTCTTTATGGAAATAATTCTTTACTTTACCCATTCACAAAGGTGGCAATTCCTCAGACATATCAAACTTCAAACCAATCGCTATACTATCTCCTCTGTCTAAAATGTTAGAGAAATGCATTCACAAGCAGATAATGCAATACCTTCACCAAGAAAACCTTCTCACACATACACAACACAGTTTCCATCCTAATCATAGTACAACACCTGCACTAATATCCTTCATCAACACAATACCTCTTGCTTGTGATAATAATAAACTTGTTTCGTGCCTGTTCCTCGACCTTTCAAAAGCCTTTGACACTGTCTCCCATCCTCTCCTCCTGGAAAAACTGACTTATATAAACTTCTCCCCTCCTACCATTTTCTGGTTCTCCAGTATCTCTCTAACCACCAGCAATCAGTAAAATGGCTCTCTGCTCTATCTCCTCCCCTCACTGTGCAAATGGGTGCCCCCAAGGGATCAATCCTTGGACCACTGCTTTTCAATATTTTCACAAACTTACTATATACCTCTTGTCCCCAGTCATCACTTGTGCAATATGCTGATGACTCTACTGTCATCACCATTGCATACAACCCATCAGACCACTACTCTGCTACCCAAGCATCCTTCAGCACCACTGAGACTTGGCTTAATGACAACAAATTAATTCTAAATCCTAAGAAAACCAAGCTCCTACTCTTTCTCCCCAAAAACCACACGACTCTTAAAACTATATTTAACATTTTATCAAGCTATAACCCCATCATCACAGCTGAACCCAGCACTAAATTGCTAGGAGTCACTATAGATGTTCAGCTTAAGTTTAATCTACATGTCACAAACAGTATAAAAAAATGCACTAGAAACTTGGACACCTTTACCGCAGTAAGAAATACTTAACTAACACAGCCAGGATTACTCTCTCCCATGCTTTTTTACTTCCCACACTTCTATACTCCTGTCACATATTCACTAAGCTTAACTCTACATTCATTTCAAGACTTGAAAGTACCTATAATAAAGTGGCCAGATTCACAGCCAACCAATCCTGCAAGTCTCATCACTGCTTATCACTTAAGCAACTGGACTGGCTCGAGTTCCCTCACCTGCTCCTACTTAATCAGCTGCAAATTATCCACTCCATCCTGTATTTGCCCTCGTACTGCCCCAGCCTTTCTACTGTCATATCTAAATACTCCCCAGCAAGGTCACTTCGTAGCTCAGATCAAGGGCTATTACAGATTTATAAACCCAAAACTAAAATAGGATATCTACTCTATAACTACAACCCAGCCACTTCCTGGAACCAACTACTCCTTGAAATAAAGTCCCTTGACCATATCAAGCAATTCAAATTAGCCACCTGAAAATACCTAACAATAAAATGGTCCTGCCATTGTAGTCATCCCCCCTGAAACTGCTACCCTTACACCTATACTCATCCTTTCCCCAAGTTTAATTCTAACTTTGTGCTCCCTCCACTTCCTTCCTTCTATCTACTCTTTCTTTTTCCCTCCCCCTCCTACATTCTTCCCCGTCTACCTCATCTAAACTATATCACACTGTTTCCCATTAAATCGTCTACTTCCACCTGTCTGTCATCTTGTACATTACCTCTTTATTTCCCTATATCTACATTCCTACTTCTGTATACAACCTCTCTAAACCTATCAACAATAACACAGGTATTGTTAATTTACTATACCATTATAACCCAACTGTAAATTTTGCTGACTGTAACTGATTCTTTGTTAAATTTTATTGAACTGCAGAGCCTCTCTCCATCCAACTATTGCATATATGCTGTCTATACCTAAAAACAATCGTGTTGTTCTTTAATCATTTCTTGTGCTATTGTAACCTGATAGTAATTTTTTGCTGATTGTAATTGAATTTTGTTAAATTTCATTCTCTGAGGAGTTTTCTCCCCCGGTCTCTGCTGAAAATGAGCCAAAAGCTCAGTCAGACTAACCCGGTTAACAAATGTTAAATAAATAAATAAATGTTATACTAAAGTAGGGCACTAAATATTGCTGTCTGTGATGACAGCTAGTGTTTGAATGCACAGGTGGTTTGCAGCTGCTGATAGATTACCAACAGAAGCATGCTTTCATTGTGGAAAAAGGTACTTGTCAGTAATTACTAATTATAGAAGGACTAGAAATGCCCAAAAGTAGACCATTTCAAATGAGAGTGGTGATGACAGGAAATGCAATCTATAAACATTATGCAGGAAGATAAAACTGCTGTTGTACATAAGGTAGCACATTCAGATGGGATAATGCATTTTGATGTTTTATTTAGAACAATTAAATGAGTTACTGCAAAAGTAACATGCAGGAAATGAAAAAAAAAATATATATATACGTTTGTTTACTGGGAAAGTCTGGCTGGGACAGAGCCCATTTTCAGTGGAGGCCCAGGCAGAAACACCCCAGATGCATATCTTTGGAATGTGGAAGGAAACTGGAACACCCAGAGGAAACGAATGCAGGGAGGACATGCAGACTCTGCACAGAAGGCAACCCAGCCAAGAATCAAACTTACTGTGAGCCTCTTGCTGTGAGGGAACAACACTAATTGCTGCACCACTGCACTACCCAATATATATATATATATATATATATATATATATATATATATATATATATATATATATATATATATAAATCAGCTTGCTACAGTTTAGGCCAATGTCCTTTTTTCTTTTTGCTCTTCACTTGAGCTTGGGGAGGGGGTTGCTGGATTCCAGGTGATCCACCTATGGCTCTGACAAGAAAGTCCAGTTGTATGAAATCTTACCATAACAGTAGATGTCCTTCACATCACTGTTGCAGTATTCTTTAAATAGGAATCTCCAGCCTAGGGTAGCCTGATTTTTGGCCAATATTCTTATAATCTGGTATGTGCTGTACGTCACACATATGCTTGCTTTTATGCATAGGGTATAAAAATGACACACAGATGCAGTTACTCAGAACTGAATTGCACCAGTAGGAAACAGTCTCCATAGAACAAAGGAGTTTGTGTGCATCCAGTAGGAGAAAATGCAGAAGAGAAAGGGAATTCCCTCAGCCAGAAGGGAATCCAAAACAAGAAACAGAACAAACAAGAGGGGGTTAGATGGAAGAAGTGAATACTGCAACAGTGAAGAAAAGGACATCTACTGTTATGAAAAGATTTTACACAACTGTACTATGTCCTTCTATATCACTATTGTAGGATTCTTTACTATAGGAAGAGTTATAAAGCTCAAGAAACAGAACAGGACATGGAAGGCTGAGAAAATCCTTCAACAAATCCACATAAAATGGTTCTAGCAAAAACTGCTCTAGCCACAGAAACCATATCTAACTTTAATGCTTAGTAAATTTATGCACTGAACACCAAGTAGCAGCTTTAAGGATGGAATTGGTGTCCAACCCCTTGAAGAAAGCACTAGAAGAGCAACAGCCCTAGTGGAATGAAGTCTGACAGAAGTAGACAAAGATTTTCCATGAAAAGAATAACAAAAAAAGAAATAGCCTTAGATATCCAGGAGAAGTAATTTGCTTAGAAACAGCCAAGTCCAATGTGCTGTGATGAAAGGAAACAAAAAGCTGGTCAGACTTATGAATAGCCTTAGTTTTATCCAAATAATACCTGAGCTGTCTGTGCAAATCTCAGAAACATTAAACAGCTCAAGAAGCCAAACCTCAAAATTCTTCAGAAAACACCACAAGAAATTCAAAGGAAGACACAGAAGTGGCTTTAGTCCATCTTTATTCAATCCGTCAATCCGTCCTGGTACCTCAGCTATTCGCCTTCAGTGGGACACACTATAACATTTTCAGTGTTCTTTTATATATGCATCAATAAATTAATTAAACAATTAATTGTGCCAAACATTTTAACTCTTTCAACACTGAAACATTTTCCATAAAAAAATACAATGTTCTTTTTTTCTTTTTTCAGTTTAAAAATCATTATTTCATTTTGTACAAAATTTCTTATATATGTTGCAAAAATATAAGCATAGAATAAATACTCTATTATGTTCAAAATTACAATATTGATAGATTTAGTGTATTAGCCAGGCCTCATTCATGTAAAGGGAATTTTAAAGTAGCTTTGAATAAGCTTGAACAGAGGATGATTATAGAATATCATACTTTATTCCCTAAGGGAATGAATTTGGAAATTTAATGAGATCAAATGAAGCTTAATTTATATTTGTCAACTTAACATTAAATATAAGTAATTTTGTAATGTTTGAATCAAATTTAAAGTGATTTATAGGATGTTATATTTACATTGCATTTTCTAAATGAAGAATTTATTGTATTAATGAAATTTATTAATATTGTAATTTTGAACATAATAGAGTATTTATTCTATGCTTATATTTTTGCAACATATATAAGAAATTTTCCTTTCCTTTGAATTTCTTGTGGTGTTTTCTGTCTGTGCAAATCCAAGGTATGCAAAACCAATCCACCTTCAGATTGAGGAGAAGGGAAAAAGAAAGGGAGCTGTACCGACTGATTCAAGGACAACTCATTTACTACCCTGGGCATAAAAGGATTGGTATTAAGGGGCCCCCTGTCCCTGTAAAAAAAAAAAAAAACAAAAAGGAGGAATGGCTATAAGGGCCTGGAGCCTAGAAATCCTCCGAGCTTATGTAAGAGCTGGCAACAAAGCCATCTTCCAGGTGCAGTGCTGCAAAGAAGCAAAATACGCAGGGCGCAAAGGAGCCCAAGGCAATGTTTCCAAAACCAAGTTAAGGTCTCAAAGAGGAGGACTAGGTTTCCTTTGAAGTCTAAGATACAGGATACCTTTAAAAAATTGCTTGACTTCAAAATGAAAAGCCAAGGGAGGATTCAAGGGCAGAGAAGCAGAAATGGTAAAAAAATGGAACCTCACAAAAGAATAGAACACACCAAACTGGATCAACTCACAAATAGAAGAGGACTGACGGGAACCCACTGAAAAAAAGGGTCCTGGTTATGAGCATGGCACCAGACAGAAAAATCTTTTCCATTTGGACAAATAACATTTTTTGATTGAGGGTTTCCTTGCCTCCTGTAAAGCCCTGAGCATGTCCTCAGGAAAGAGGTGCCTGAAAGGGATCAAAACCCTATTACCCACAGTGTCAGTTTAAGAGTGGACAAGTGAGGATGAATGAGAGACCCTTGTTCTGTGTGAGGAGGTTCAACTGATGAGGTAACTTGTAGTGATTTCCCCTGGGCAGATGCATTAAGAGGGGGAAACCAGTGCTGTCTTTTCCAAAAGGGAGTCACTAGCAAGAGTTTTGGGAAGTCCAGCTGAATCTTCTGCAGGACAGGAAGAGGAGGGAAAGCATAAACACCCCTTCTAAGGAAAAGAAAGGGGTGTCCATCCTCCATACTATATGGTACGCTACTCTGGAACAGAGGGAAGTGGTACTCTACTCTGGAACAGAAGGAAGGAAGCTGCTTGTTCAGAGGGAAGGCAAAAATATCTACCCAAAGAATACCCCATCGATGGACAATGTCCAGAATCATGTATCTGGGAAAAACTATGTCTCTGTAAAGCATCCGTTCATGACCTTGTGTTTTGGACCTGCTGAGAGAGTTTGCCACTAGATTCTGCTCTGAAGGAATGTATACTACCTGAAGAGTTAAATAATCGAGATTCACCTCCTAAGACTGCAGAGCCATCCTGCAGAGGAGGTAAGATTTTGTGCCTATGTGACGCCTGTGCTGTAGCCCAGCAATCAAGGAGCCTCAATCCTCACCACTAACACCAGTGCAAGGCATCTCATATAGGAGGAAAGGATAACAAATACACACAGTAAAGTGCAATTTCCCTTAAGAGTGCACAGAGATCACAGTCAGTCTGGGGCTGGTGCTCTCTTGCTCTCGAGGACCCCAATAAGACTCCTCACTGGCACAGCTATAGGATCCAGATCTCAGCCTAGTGGGCAAGCTAAAACCTCTAGCACCCTCTCTGTCCAACCAGTGCTTCATGTCCCTGCCCAAGTAGCTCACAGGCTAAAGGGAAGTCTCTGTGTTCACCAGTGGCAGTGGTTAACACTGAGCAGGCTGCCTGTCCCTGTAGGAGTGATTACTGCCTAGAAGCTGTAGTTTTATTAGCCATTTTGGGTCATTTCCAAACTCCTTGATCTCTCTCTCTTAAAACCCTGCAACTCTCTTTTTGCACAATTTTGTGCATAGCCCAGCATCGGGCAGTGCCGTTTAAACTATTCCTGGCTCCACAAAGTCTGCTCTTCACTTTTTCCCTTAGAACTGCTCTAAATCTCAAAATAAGCACTCCATTTTCATTCTAAAGTCCTGCACTTGCTCGTATAAGTAATCTCATAGGTAAACACTAATAAACTTAAGCACTACATCCTCTTATACTCCTTTTAAGCACTTGCTCCCTATTGGTTCTTTCTGATCAGTCAATAAATAGTTCCCTATATTATTCAGTCATGTCAGAAGCTTAGTTTCGAGTTTACTCTCCAGTCCAGCTGGTGAATCTGGGAATCTTGAGGCAATGTTACAACTGCCTTATGTATACAGACCACCCTCTCCTCCTCCCAACAAGCTCAAATATATGTGAGAGATGCAACTATATAGCCAAACTTGAGGCTAAGCTCTCTCAACCCAGTACTGGCACAGCCTGTCAGGTGGAGAAGGTAACCACACACACCACAAATCCAGTCTCACATAGACCTATCACATCAGCAAACCAAACACATAAACACACAAAAACATACTCAGAGGCTATAAATAAAAATCTGCCTAAGCAGCAGAGACCTCCAAAGCAGACATCCAAGCAACCCCTACCACAAAACAATACCCACATAGCACATAGCTCACAAAGTCAGTGTGCCACACAGTCACAGCCCTTAAGGCTAAACAACACACCTAATACACTTGTAATAGGTGACAATAGTCAGACACACTGATGTCCCACTCACCAGGCTGATCAAGGAGAGGGTCACTGTAAGCTGCCTGTCGGGTGCCAGGATCCGTCACATAACACAAGCACTCAGGTCACTCCAAAGCAAGTACAAATATGACTCCATCATTGTCCATGCTGGTGTGAATGACCTGAGATGTACCTCCCTGGACTACATGAAAAGAGACCTAGAGGGGCTCTCTGACCATGTAGCCCAGGCCGGTATGACCCTGACCTTGAGCAGCATCTTACCCTCACCAAGAATGATGCCACAATATGAAGACAAGATGATCAATCTTAACAATTGGCTAAAGTATTGGTGTCATTCAAAGGGGATCCAGTGTCTGTCAGCCTGGGATGACATGCTCGACAAGCCACGTTGCTTCGCTAGGGACGGCTTGCACTTGTCACCCCTGGGTTTTTGAATACTGGCAAAGGCTCTTGCCTCCCCCATAGTGCCTTTTTTAGGCAAGACTCAAAAGACAAACCCACCTCCATAGACAACACAAAGAAAAAAAAAAAACTAAGGGTAATGCTGCTCAACGCCAGAAGTCTAAACCTCAAGATGCACGCACTCGAGACTCTCCTCAGTATAGAGAATATTGATATCTGTACAGTAACAGAAACCTGGTTCAAGGCTCCTGAGAGCACCCCAGCACTAACAGGTTATACTTCATACCATGCTTTCCGGCCCCAAAATTCAGACTGAACCACAAAATGAGGGGAAGTATCCATATTTATCAAAGATACCCACACCTGCAGGTTAGTGGCACTGCACGAAGCATCGGAGACCATCCATGTGCAACTAACAGTGGGAAAAACTGCCTTTCAGTTTGTAGCCTGCTACAGACCACCCTCCCAAACACAGGAACCTTACTCGGCTTTCCTGTGAACACTGGAGAATATAAAAGGTCTCTCCAAACACCATTATATTGGGTGACTTCAACTACCCAAACATTGATTGGGAAAACTACTCAAGCCCAAACACCCTCACCCAACGGTTCCTAGAATTTATAAACTCAAATGCTATGGAACAACTGGTCACCACTCCCACAAAAGGGGAAAACATATTGGATCTGGTCATCACCAACATGGGGTCTCTATGTTCCACACCAGAGGTATACCCCTCATTGGTAAGATCAGACCATAAACTAATCTCTCTGGACATCCATATTCTATCCACACCCCTAGCTAAGGAAACCATGGTGAAGAACTTCTCAAAAGCAAACTTCACACTTCTCAAAACCGAGGTGGAATCCTTCAAAGCCCCTGGGCCAGTGGAAAATATGGCCCAAAATGCAGAATCCTTTACAAAAGCATTCTATGGACACCTACAGGAATGCATGGAGCATGCTATCCCAAATAAAACCAAGACTCACTCCTCCAAAGGCAGGAGACCTGTCTGGTGGACCCCTGCCATAAATAAGCTGTACAACAAAAAGAGAAAGCTACTACATGATAGAGCAAAATCCCAAAAAGGGAAGGCGTCTCTGATCAGTACTAGCAAGAAACTACGATCCCTCATAAAATCATCTAAGGCCAGCTTCAAAAGAAAAATTGCACAAGACACTAAAGATAGTCACAAGGCCTTCTTTAGTAATGTCAGAAACCTGGGAGGCAACTTCCAGATATGCTCTGAGTTAGTGCAAAATGACAAAAAATCCACTGAACACACAGACATTGCCAACATCCTGGCAGAAAGGTTCAGTGCAAACTCCCCCCCCTTCCCCCCCAAAAGAGCAAATGTCTATCCCAACAGAGTGTAGCCTTCCTGAGATCACAGATACACAGGTGAGAGCTGCCATCTCCAAAGCAAAAAACACAGCATCAATGGGATCAGACGGTGTCCCGGGCTGCATCTTACATGAGCTCCAAGAAGAACTAAACCTTCATATAAAGTCACTGTTCAATCTCAGCCTTACTAAAGGATATGTACCCAAGGAATGGCATACAGCAACAGTGGCCCCATTCCACATAGGTGGTGCCACAACAGACCCCAGAAACTATCACCCTATAAGCCTGACTAGCCTGGTTTGCAAAGCTATGGAGCGTATCATCATGTAAATCATAAACAAAGACATTGGGAACCTCCAGACACTGGATCCTACCCAATTCGGGTTTGTTAAGGGCAGATCTTGCCTCTTGAACCTGGTCTACTTCTTTGAAACAGTTACCAAAGCCGTAGATGAAGGGAAGGTAGTCCACACAGCCTACCTTGACCTTGCAAAAGCCTTCGACACAATACCCCACTTGGGTATCATAAATAAGCTCGCCAGCTTAAATATCAACCCCTATGTCACAAGATGGGTTGCAAATTGGCTCAGGGATAGAACCCACATGGTCAGAATAGCAGGTGCCGTGTCAGACTCTAAATCTGTTACAAGTGGCATCCCACAAGGCTCAGTCCTGGGATCTCCCTTGTTCGGTATATATTTCTCCGAGGTACAGGCTAACACGGGTGGACTATGGCTGACCAAGTTCGCAGATGACTGCAAACTGGGTGCCGTAATCGACTCTCTGGCTGACACAAGCATCGTCCAAAAGGTTCTCACAGAGATGGATAACTGGTACCAGAGCCATGGCCTAAAGCTAAATGCCAAAAAGTGCATAGTCATCCCCTTTGGGAAAAACAAAGTGCCCACAAATTACCACATAGGTGGTAATCCATTAAGTACGGAAGTAGTAATTAGGGACCCAAGTAGATAGCAATCTCTCCTTTGACAATCACGTTGCCAAAGTGGTTAGAAAGACCTTCTATATAGCCCACCTTATCACGAAAGGGTTCACATCTAGATCAAGAGAGGTCATTGTGCCCCTCTACTCATCACTTATCAGGCCCATAATTGAATACAATGCCCCATTTGGGATGTACCATATCTGACACATGCAGCAACTGGAAAGACCCCAAAAGTACCTCACCAAGAGGATCAAGGGGCTCAAACAGATGCCCTATGCAGTTCGGCTAAGGAAACTCCAGCTCTACTCAGTTGCGTACCGCCTACTCAAAGACGATCTGTGTCTGACGTATAAAGCCATGACCAACCCAGAATTAATGGACATGCTTCACTTCAGGAAATCCAAATCCCTTAGAGCTACATGCTCCAGGGACTTGAACCTCAGCACAGAAATAAATAGGACATGCTGGAGGGACAGATTCATATCTCAGAGGCTCCCCTCACTCTGGAACAAAATCCCAATCCATGTTAGGCAGAGCCCCTCACTGACAATCTTCAAGAGAAATATTGACGAGTGGATGGGAGATCGTAAGTTTACTCCTGGGATCTCTTCTGTGTCCCTGCTTGACAGAGATACAGTAAACTAACCTTAAAAGCACTACCTTCTGTGACCTACTATACAGAGGCACAGTCAACTAATCTAAAAGGGTGGCGAAAGCCAAACACACTCTGGCTAGGCTTATAAATGCCCTAGGGCAGATAGCCTAGTATCAACCTATGAAACTATGAAAACACACACACACACACACACACACACTCTCTCACACACACACACACACACACACACACACACACACACACACACACACACACACACACACACACACACACACACTTTGAGAAGAGTTTATACAACCACACAGACACTCTTGAGGAAGGCTGGCACAGGTTCTCCAGCTGTGCTCCTTTTCCCCAGGCTATACAATAGTACCAGCTGCCACCACCCACTAATATTTGTCAGCTACTCAAAGTCCATTAAAAGGGTGTCCAATTATTACTGTGCAATATTATTATCCAATTGGTAGTAAAGCCCAGGGCTAAAGCTGTTGGAGTGACTTTGTACAATTTTACCAATGGCATGCAAGTACTCTAAAGAGTTTAAATTATCTCTACAAAAACAGCCACAGTTGAAAGGGTTTAAAAATATTTAATAACAAATAATCAAAACACAAGACAATACTTTTTACTACACAGTGCAAGTCAAGATTTCAGAGATCACAGAGAAATATTTAAAATAATTAAGTAGTACAGTTCTAATATCACAGAAAAACACTTAGTCTAATATTCTAGTTTCTAGCTATTTCTAAGAGAAAACACAAGTCTAAGATAAACTTACATATAGAGGAAAACACTGCTGGTGAGTTGGATGGTCAAGACAAAAATGCTTAATGCTCTATGATTCTCTCTGTTTTTAAAAATCACATTCCTGGTTCACATTATATCATTCTTCACACTTCCTTGGGTTCCCAGGCTAACAGAAACTACATTTACATTCTTCACCTCTGGGCAGAAACTAAAGCAATAAAGGACATTTATGCATGCAAATTCTGGCCATTAACACCAGCCTTAAAACAATAGGCAGGATGCCTCACTCTAGACTTACTGGCTCCGAGTTATACCATCAAGGGATCACAGCATGCTTTACTTGGCCAGTAGAGTGCACTGTTTACATTATTTTCCAGTTCCACATGTAACACTATTTTTACCGTTAAAGACAACAAGTTTGTTGTTTATATTAATATTTACAGATGAAACAATTATCTCCAAAATTCTATCTGGCTAGACTGGCAGCCTTCACCCATCTTCACCCAATCTTCACATATCTCCCCCCCTGGAGAACTCAAGCTAGTTTTTCATGTGACCCCTGAGAAATGCTGCTTGAGGGAATTAGGTCTATCTTAGTATACGTTACCCCGTTCCCTGTCTTGAGAGCCCATCTGCATTGGCATTGCAAATCCCACTGCAGTGCTGCATGCACATATCATATGCTTGCAACCCCAGACTCCATCTTAGCAACTTGACATTTTGCTGGCTAGCTCTGTTTAACCATGTTAGGGGGTTGTGATCTGTTATAACATTGAATTTCCCTCCATACAGCTAAGGCTGAAATTTCTGCAGTGCCCACACAATGGCTAGACATTCCTTTTCTACAACTGCATAGCATTCCTCCCTGGGTTGGAGCCTACAACTGAGATAAACTACTGGGTGCTCTTCTCCCTGTGAAGAAATCTGGCTAAGCACAGCCTCCACCCCATGGTTCGAAGCATCCACCTGCACAACAAATTATTTGCTGTAATATGGACTGGCTAACACAGGGGGTCCTCCCAAAGCTTCTTTAAGCCTCTGGAATGCCTGCTCACATGCTGGGGTCAACAATAACTTGTCTAGCTTGTTCTTCCTTGTCAGGTCTATGAGGTGAGCAGCTATGGTGCTATAACTGGGTACAAACTTTCTGTAGTACCATGCTGTCCCTAAAAATGCCCTCACCTGCTTTTTAGTAACAGGTACAAGCCATGCCTTAATGGCTTCCACTTTGGCAGGTTCTGGGCTTATCTTACCACTCCCGACACTATGTCCTAGGTAGAAGACCTCTGCCATACTCACCTGACATTTACTCAGCTTAATGGTTAACCCTGCCCTCTGTAGTCTGCCCAGCACCTCCCTGACATGCTGAAGGTGCTCTGGCTAGGAATAGCTGTAGATGGCAATATCATCTAGGTAAGCAAGGGCAAATCCTCCTGCTAGGATATTATCTACCAGCCTCTGGAAAGTTGCTGAGGCATTCTTCATCCCAAAGTGCATCTTTGTGAACTCATACAAGCCAAAAGGAGTCACAAAGGCTGACTTCTCTCTAGCACTGGGAGTCAAGGGCACCTGCCAGTAACATTTGGTAAGATCAATGGTTGTAAGATACTTAGCTCCACCCAGCTGCTCTAGGGCCTTATCCATCCCAGGCATGGGGTAAGCATCTGACTCTGTGTGACTATTTAATTTCCTGTAGTCCACACAGAACCGGGTGCTGCCATCCTTCTTTGGCACCAGCTCAACTGAGGAGGCCCAGGGACTGTTGGACTCTTGAATCACACCTAGTTCCAACATCTCCTCTACCTCCTTCCTCAGAGTCTGTTTGACTCTCTCAGGGGCTCTATAAGGGGTCTTCCTAATAGGCCTTTGGGGTCCTGTATCCATCTGATGCTGTCCCAGGTGGGTGCACCCTGGTTTTCCCAGTGAACATGTCCCCAAATTCCTGTAACACTGCTCGGATTTATCGAACCTGGGTAGGGGATAGCTGCTGGGACATTACTACCCCTTCCACTGAGGTGTCAGCCCGAGCCTCACTGAGGAGATCAGTCCCCAGATCTCCCTCAGTCTCCTCCTGTATTCCACTGTAAATACTCAGCAAAAGGGCCTCCCTATCATGGTAAAGTTTCATCATGTTAAAATGGTACAAGTTGTGCCTTCTACCTAGCAGTTCCACCATGTTGTTAACATCACTTACCTTTCTTATCACCTTGTAGGGTCCCTCCCAAGCTGCTTGCAACTTGTATCTGACAGGAATGAGAACCATTACCTGCTGCCTGACAGCATATGCTCTAGCTCAAGCATTCCTGTCATACCACACCTTTTTTCTGTTGTTGGGCTTCTGCCAGGTTCTCCTGGGCCAAGCCCATGAGTTCTCTGAACCTTGTCCTGAGGTTTAGGATGTATGCCACAACAATCTCCTTGTGAGACTCGCACTCACCTTCCCACTCATCTCAAATTAAATCTAGAGCTCCCCCTCACCCTATGCCCATACAACAACTCAAAGGGTGAAAAACCTGTGGATTCCTGGGGAACTTCTCTGTAAGCAAACAACAGATGGGCAAATATTTGTCCCACTCCTCTTAAACTGCTCTGCAAATGCACGTAACATGGACTTGATTGTAGAGTTTAACCTCTCAACAAGACCATTAGTCTGGGGATGATAGGGGTGGTCTATATGTGCTTCACCCCACAGGACTTCAGCAAGCCAGCAGGTCTGACTAGAAATTGGCACCTCTGTCAGTCAGTATTTCTTTTGGGAAGCCTACCCTGCTGAAAATCACTAACAAAGCATTTGCCACCTTCTCTGCCTCAAAGGAGGACAAAGCCACTGCCTTAAGGTATTTTGTAGCATAATCCACGTCCACTAGGATATACTTTTTCCCTGTGGAACTTGGGGTACTCATAGGACCCACAATATCCATAGCTACCCTCTGAAATGGCTCCTCAATCACAGGTAAAGGCATCAAAGGAGCTCTCACCTTGTCTCCTGCCTTGCCTACCTTTTGGCACTGCTGACAGGTCCTACAGTACCCTATTACATCTATGGAAATTCCAGGCCAATATAAGTTCTGCATAATATGCCTCATTATACATTTTATGCCCATATGACCTGCAAAGGGAATATCATGGGCTATGGCTAGAAGCGCCAGATGATAGGCTCTAGTCACTACCAACTGCTGTACTCTCTCACCTTCTAGCCCTCCCTCAGGGGTCCACTCTCTGTATAGCAACCTTTTGTCTCAGTATACAGATTCCCCCTTTCCTTGAGAATCAGGTGCCTCCCAAGCTACCTGCCTCAGGCCTTGCAGTGTGGGGTCAGAGGGATGAGCCTCTCAACTCTCTCTCCTGGTAACCCTTCCTACTTCCCCTTCCAAAGGAAGTCTGGCATCCTCTGACATTGGTGCCTCACTGTCAGCCTGGGTATTACTACTCACCTCTACCTTTGCAGTCTTTCTGTCCAATGGACCATCAGTACCCCCAAGCAGCCGTGGCTCACCTTCAGTCTCACTGCTACAGGGTAGCTCCCTCCCTGAAGTAACCACCTCACAAGTCCTGGCTGCAAGTATGCAGTCTGTCTGGTTCTCCCTCAGGCTACCAGACTTACCTGCTTGTCTCCAGGCCTGACTGTGTTTAATGGCACAAGCACAGGGTACTGCACTATTCAAATCATTCCCTATCAGAACATCTGCAGGTATATCCTCAAACACACCTACTTGCTGTCTTCCTTTTCCACCCTCCCAGTCAAGGTGACCCTTAGCCAAAGGTATTTGGAATGGGATCCCTCCTAAAGCCCTGACTGGAGTAGACTTCCCAGGCAAGTAGTGCTCCTCTGTAATCATTGCAGGTTTTACAATGGTTATATCAGAGGTTATGTCTCTCTTGGCAATGACTTTTCTGCCATTCACTACAATAGGATATAACCTCTGGTGGTAGTTTGGTAGCCCTGTTGTCCCAAGACAACCTACTATTGGCATTTTGACTTTCCCACTTGCTGGCTCCCTCACCTTTTGTTCCTCACCTTGCCTCCATGGACACCTGCATGCCACATAGCCCAACTGGTTGAATTCAAAACATTTAACCCTAGCTCCTGGATGTGTACTTGGACTAGTGGCTTCCCCTGCTACTGGCAGATTCTGTTGGGGCAGTCTGTGCTGCCCACCATGGGTTCCTTTAGACCCATGAGCAGTACTGGGGGTCCCTTTCCTGTGCAGGACTGGCCTGCTTGCCAGGTATAGGTCTCCCTTCTTCCCCAACTCATCTGAAGTAGCACATTGTCTATCAGCTAACCAAATCCTTATGTCCTCATGCAAAGTGCTAAGGGCTTATTCCCTCACCAAAAGGTCTGCCAGTCCTTCAAAAGTGGTGACCTGACATCCACTTACCCACCTATGTAAATAAGTGCTCAGTTCAGCAACATATTCACACACACTTTCATCTGCCTTGTGTCTATGCTCACGAAACTTTTCCCTATACGTTTCAGGTGTTAGCTTAAACAATTCTAACAAGTGATTTTTAACAGCAGTATAATCAAAACATGCAACGTCAGACATTTTTGACAAAACAGTTTCAGCTTTACCGTGGAGTAAGTGGGTCAGGAACCATACCCAGAGCCTTTGGTCAACACTACACTATTTGCATACCCTCTCAAACATATGAATGAAACTATCAAAATTATCCCCCTCTTTAAACTGTGGAAGAAATTTACTGACCTTTTGTCCTTCTGGGGTCCAGTTACTCCCTTCCTCATTACCTCCATGACTCTGGCGAAGAGTCAGCATTTCCTTCTCATGCTTCTTCTGCCCCTCCTTTTCCTTGGCTTTCAGGGGTAGCAGTTGGTCATTCTCCTCAGCCTGTAGACTCCTCAGTCTCTCAGCTACTTCTATCTCCAAACACCTGGCCTCCAACTCAAGTCTCTTTAGCTCCAGATGGATTTTTAAGTCATCTGAAGAAAGGATGAGCTGTCCATTCTCCAAGGGTATTATATCTCTGCTGCCAGTCTGATTGTCCTCCTGGTTGCTGCTTTCTGATGCAGGTGTAACCAAGGCTGCAATCAGGTCTGCCTTAGTCAGGTTTCCATGCACCAATCCCCCAGCCTGGCATATCTCAGCCAGTTGGCTCCTTGTCAGCTTTCCATACTCCACTGCTGACATGCTGCCTGCTCACCCTGACTAACTAAGCTAACAAAAGAAATAAAACAATTGTAATCTGAGCTCCAAGAATTTACTACGTGGCTGATTTAGAGTACAAAACACCTTCAAAGCTCACTGTACACAAGCTACAGGAATTCAGTCTATCCACACCACTACAAGCCAATTAGTATTTGCCACCAATTAATATGTGATGTGGATATCCCACCACTCCCAATCAATTACTATGTGATGCATGTGCCCTGGCCCAGCAATCAAGGAGCCTCAATTCTCACCACTAACATCAGTGTGGGGGGTCTCATATAGGAGGAAAGGATAACAAATACACACAGTAAAGTGCAATTTCCGTTAAAAGCACACAGAGATCACAGTCAGTCCAGGGCTGGTCGCTCCCTTGCTTTCCAGGTCCCCAGTAAGACTCCACACTGGCACAGCTATATGGTCCAGATCTCAGCCTAGTGGGCAAGCTAAAACCTTTAGCACCATCTCTGTCCAACCAGTGCTCTGCATCCCTGCCCAAGTAGCTGACACACACACACACACACACACACACACACACACACACACACACACACACTTTGAGAAGAGTGTATACAACCACATAGACACTCCTGGGGAAGGCTGGCACAGGTTCTCCAGCTGTGCCCCTTTCCCCCAGGCTATATTGTAGTACCAGCTGCCACCACTCACTAATATTTATCTACTACTCAAAGTACCTTAAAAGGGTGTACAATTATTACTGTGCAATATTATTATCCAATTGGTAGTATAGCTCAGGGCTAAAGCTGTTGGAGTGGCTTTATACAATTTTACCAAAGGCATGCAAGTACTCTAAAGAGCTTAAATTATCTCTACAAAAACAGCCACAGTTGAAAGGGTTTAAAATATTTAATAACAAATAGTTAAAACACAAGACAATACTTTTTACTACACAGAGCTAGTCAAGAGTTCAGAGCTCACATATAAATACTTAAAATAATTCAGTAGTACAGTTCTAATACCACAGAAAAACACTTAGAAATAGCTAGAAGCTAGAAAGATTAGACTAACAGAAAACACAAGTCTAAGATAAACTTGCATATAGAGCAAGACAGTGCTGGTGAGTTGGATGGTCAAGACAAAAAAATGCTTAATGCTCTCAGATTCTCTCTGTTTTTAAAATCACATTCCTGGTTCACATTACATCCTTCACACATTCCCGGGTTCCCAGGCTAACAGAAACTACATTTACATTCTTCACCTCTGAGCAAAAACCAGAGCACTAAAGGACATTCATGCATGCAAATTCTGGCCATTAATTTTGGCCTTAAAACAATAGGCAGGATGCGTCACTCTAGACTTACTGGCTCCGCGTTTTAACCTCAAAGGGTCACAACATGCTTTATTTGGCCAGTAGAGTGCACTGTTACATTATTTTCCAGTTCCACATGTAAGACTATTTACCATTTAAGACAACAAGCCTGTGGTTTACATTAATATTTACAGATAACAGAACTATCTCCAAAATTCTATCTGGCTAGGATGGCAGCCATCACCCATCTTCACCCAATCTTCACAGCCTCCCTGCATGTTGACATACCACATCACTTTAGTGTTGTTTATGCACATCTTCAAGGGAGCCTGGAGAGAACATGGAGTGAAAAGTTTGAAAGGCCAGAATCAGAGCTCTCATCTCTTTGATGTTTACATGTTTTTTCTTCTAATAGGGGGGGCAAAGACCGTGAACTTTCAGGTGACCAAATGAAGCCCCCCCACCCCATGTCTGAAGCACCAATGAATAGTTCTTGAGAAAGGACTGGAGGCTGGACGTGTAGGCCTGGGTTGAAAGCAAACTGCTAACTCTACCACTCATATTCCATCTTTAGACAAGGAAGGAGAAATCCACTGAAATCCAAAGGGTGACAGTGCAGTAGCCAAACTGACTTGAGGTATCACTGAAGCTTATGTATTTGCAATCTGGCAAAAGGGAGGATTGGAATAGAAGAAGCCATGAATCTGGGGCCCCAAAGAAACTCTCTGGCTGGAACAGCAGTCAGAGGAAGAAGAGACAGAAAGAAGGCTGTTAGTGACAAGCTGTACTGACCCAGACACAGCGTACAATGCCTAAAATGAATGAAGAAGAGGAGCTCATCCTAGAAGAAGTAAGAATAGCACTAAGGAAAATTAAGTCAGGGAAAGCAGCAGGCTCAGATGAGATCAAAGCAGATATGATAAAGATGCTGTGTGAAATTGGAGAGAAATGGCTCCTAAGAGTACTCACAGCAGTGTGGAGAAAAAGGCATATCCCAGATGATAGGAGAATAAACATACTCACGACAGTATGAAAGTTCTGGTGAGGGTGATTGATAAATGGATAGGCAGAGTAGTAGAAACTAAGATATGAGATTGGATTCAGATCAGAATGCATCACAACTGACCTGATGTTTGCAGTGAGTCAAACAGTTGAGAAGAAGCTAGAGATGGTCCAACTGGCATTCCTGGACTTGGAGAAAGCATATCACAAGGTCCCTAGAAAGCTGATTTAGGCAGTACTGTTGTGATTTGAAGACCTAGAAACATTAGTAAAATTAGAGCAGGCTATGTACAAGGACCCAATGACTCAAGTATAAACAGTGTTCAAGTTTCACAGAGGGTCTCACAGTGCGAGTGTATGTGCACCAGAGTTCAGCTGTGAGCCCACTGCTTTTCATAATGGTGATGGGCTACATTAGCAAACAGGTCACAGGGGACAGATCAACAAAGTTGCTCTATGCAGACAATGTGGCATTACGGGCAGACTCTGAGCAAGACCTTCAGCAAATGATATGGTGAATAGAATGCAAAACTGAAGGCACATGGTATGAAACTGAGCACAGATAATATGGTGGTAATGGCAACAAATTGCAAATTGAGGAAATCAGAAGAATCTGAGAATTTAGATAGAAGGGAAGACAGTGGAGCAGGTTAATAGCTTTAAGTGTCTAGGAGGGGTGGTTGAGGAGAATGGAAGTCTGAATGAGAGGTCAAAGCTAGAATCAGTGGGGATGCAGCCAACTGGCATAGAGTGTCAGGGATAGTGAATGACAGAAGAATGCCAAAGAAGCTGAAACGTAAGATGTACAAGACAGTGGTGCAACCAGTACTACTGTATGGTGCAGAAAACTGGGCCATGAAGACAGAGCAGATGAGGAAGCTAGAGGTGATGGAAATGAAGTGCCTGAGAAGGGTGGTAGGATGCACACTGTGGGACAGATGAAGAAAGGATTAAATAAGGGCATAAGAGTAGAAGCCATAGTAGCTCCAATTGCAGAAAAGATCAAAGAGAACAGATTACGGAGGTTCAGACACGTGCAGAAAAGCAGAAGATAATCTGGTGAGGAAGAGTTGAACAGACAGGAAATAAGAACATCCAGCAAAGAGATGAATGGATTCTGTGAGATGATCTGCAAAAGTCAGGCATGAGTGTCAAAGAAGGCAGGAGAGTGGCACTGAATCGAGAGTGGTGGTGGCAGTTAACACGATACCCCAACTTAATGTAGAAAATGGGAAAAAATGGGGTTGATAATGATGATGGTGATGAATCTTCAGGGACCTTATAGAATCAGTTTTCTGACATGCAGGAGGCTGAGAATCAGAAAACTTAGAAGCAGCAATGAAAGTGGCTAACATGACAACCAACACAAGAGGAACTGCAGATGGTTTAAGAGTATCCACCTGAAGTAACACATAATATGTCTTCTGAGTATCAGACACTTGAGAAGAATGCCACTTAAATTATTCCATCATCCCAGTAATTGTGTTCCCAAAGGACAATTCCTCAAAAGGAGACTCAGGGCTAACAGACTCCTCCTCTTCAGAACCATAAGCCAAAAGTGAAAGCATCTGAGAAAAGTAGAATAAGGACCCTTCATTAGACTCTGAATCCTCATCTGAGGAATCCTGTTCCCTAGGCCATTTAGAATGGATAGAGTTCCAATGAGCTGGTACCAAAACCCATTAAGGAGGCTTCAGGGCCATCAAGGCAGAAAACAAGCCCTCTGTAAACTCTTACCATTCCTTTGAGGATCCTTAGGATGGACAGAAACAAGCTTTGTCTTGTCTTTTCTTGGAAGGGATGTCAGCCCTAACAAATACTAGAGGTTCCAATCCCTGGAGAGATTCAGTAAGAGTATCCAGAACCTCCTCCCTGACCAGTATCTGTGGAATCCCTCTAGAACCCTCAGAGATAATCTACAGTTCCCTACTGATGTCTAGAGCAGACACCTGAAAAGCTACTAACCTTTAAGATAAATTTATGTGACCCCATCCAGTCAGTAAGACAGCTTGAAGAAGGTCTGTTATGCTGATTAATGTACAAGGGAAGTTTGTTCTACAGTAGGGAATCCTTTGTGTGATGATCTAATTCCTCCAAGAAGTTGCGTTTGTGTTAATAATGTAAGTGGCTAGTTTTGCAATGAAGTTTTTTGTGCTTCTGAAGTGCAGATGATGTAGTAACAGGGTCTTTCATAGCCCAAAACACATAGCAATAAAAGCCTGGCGCTCACTTCTCGTGGCAGCTGAAGGCTTCCCTCTCAAGGTATGCTTAGCCAATCAGATTTCACAGGAAGAGAGATGAAGGGGAGTCTGAGCTTTTGAAAGCTATCCAGTACTGGGTTACTTTGATAGATAACCCAAAATGTCACTGATCCAGTGAGGAAATCAGCCATCTGGACTTTTGTATATTACTTTTTCCCTTCTTTTGATCATCTGGACTTTTGTATATTACTTTTTCCCTTCTTTTGATCATCTGGACTTTTGTATATTACTTTTTCCCTTCTTTTGATCATCTGGACTTTTGTATATTACTTTTTCCCTTCTTTTGATCATCTGGACTTTTGTATATTACTTTTTCCCTTCTTTTGATCATCTGGACTTTTGTATATTACCTTTTCCCTTCTTTTGATCATCTGGACTTTTGTATATTACTTTTTCCCTTCTTTTGATCATCTGGACTTTTTTATATTACTTTTTCCCTTCTTTTGATCATCTGGACTTTTGTATATTACTTTTTCCCTTCTTTGGATCATCTGGACTTTTGCTATATTACTTTTTCCCTTCTTTTGAAAATGACTAAGGTAAATTACCAAAAGCTTCCTCAAAAGTTGGACCTATTCACACAATACAAGAGTTAGTTGATACACCCTGTCTGAAACAACTTACAAATAACCTTTCAGGCAACTATTTTCTGAAGTTGTACAGCAGGTATTAAAGGAGACTAAGAGACCTGCTTCTGGGAAATCATATATGGGTAAATGGAAAAGATCTCCAAGCTGGTACTGCAATGGACCATTTTAAGGCACAGATGCTTCTGTTTATAGAATTATCTGTCTAAATTATTCTCTAGCCTTTCTTATTCCTGTATTAATGTTCATCTTTTGTCCATTTCAGCTTGTCTTTCTATGGAACCCCCCCCCCTTTGAGCAGTCTCAAGTTAAGCAGTTTTAGAAAGGGGTTCTGCATATCCATCCACCTAGGAAATGGCTCCTGCTTGGGATCTTAATGTTTCCATGTGATCCAGTTCATTACGCTGTTTTGAGACTCTTAACTTGGAAAACTATGGTAGTTATGGCTCTGACTTCTACAATAAGAGCATCTGAGTTGCAGGCTGTTACAGTGGGTCAGTCTCATCTTTGATAAAGATAGGGTAACCTTTGAGAAGAAGTACTTTTATGCCAAAATGGTTTCTGAATTTCCATTGAGTTAAGAAATCTATTGTCCTCTCTTCTTCCTAAAACCTAAAATGAGGAAGAGAGAATTTTAAGTAATATCAGTACTAACAGACAGCTCTGATACTGCCTTCACAGAACTAACACCTTGAGAGTATTAGTCTCCTATGATGTTTCAAAAAAAAGGAGACAACCAGTGTGAAAGCTGACAATTTCCAAATGGTTGTCTTTTGCTGTTAACTTTTGTTATTCCAGTATTAATAATATACTTCCAGGCAGGGATATGGTCCTTTCTTCCAGGTCTTTGACTTCTTCATTGGCTTTTGGGGGAAAGGATGGACTCTAGAAGTATTCTGTATGCAGCATCTTGGCCCACCCTGCATCCTTTCACAAAGCATTACAAACCAGATTCCTTTTTCGGGTCTAGAGTAGGTTTTGCTACGATCATTCTCCAGGGGCTCCTGGACGTTCATCCTTCCTCTTCTCCAACCCCTGTAAGCCATAGTGTCCCACCCATACTGCAATAGTGTTCTAATGATAAAGTATTGCAGTTGTGTAAGTGAACTTACAATAACAGTAGATGTTCAAATAGATCACTATTGCAGTAGCCACTCCCCACCTCCTTCCCAATAATTCCCCTTAGCTTTATAGCACATTTTTTATCAGAATGAGGGCTTTACATTTTTTGTATCTTGCATATACCCTGTGTTCAGGCCCCTAGCCTCCCTTTAATAAGAAAGCTCAGAAACGTTTGGTACCCACACCACTGATTTTGTCCAGTTCAGCTTGAGCCTTCAGTAGTTTGGCCACTTGGAAGCTTCCTAAAGCTTTGGATGCTGGCTAACCGTTATATCTTAGGGCAGGATATAACCCATACAGCTTTTGGCTGTTGCAGCAGTTATGTGTTCAAACATCTACTGTTATGGTAAGTTTACTTACACAACTGTACTCTTTTAATATTCCAGTGTTTACTATATTGTATCAGTTACCATGGATTCAAGACACCTTTTTTTTTCTAAGTGGAGGGAGACATTTTAGTAAAAGTAACTTTCCACTAGTTTATCTCCTGATGACGACAGAATCTTCCAAGCAAATATTTGTCATATTGATCACTGCTGCAGTAATCTAAGCTATATGGGTTATATTCTACATAGGATATAACAACCAGACAGGTTCCAAAGCTTCAAAGCACCTTCCACGAGTCCAAACCATGGGTCAGCTTGAGCTGAGCTGACTAAAAGAGAGGTTTGGGCACCAAACCCTTCTGAACTTTTCTACATCCAACGAGAGTGCTCCTCTGCAGGTGTTTGATGATCGACTGTCAACTTGTGCTGTTGTATTGCTGGGCAGATAAGCTCCCTTTCGGGGAAACCTTTCGCACATTATTTTTAATGTTTAAACTTAACTTTCCTGTTTAGGGAAATATATTTTAAGCTAAGAATATGTACGTTTATTGGCTGTCACATGACTTTACCATACATTTAAATCGGAGCACATTTTTGTTTCTGACAGTTTAGAAGTTAATTTAAACATTCTAAAATGTATTTTTTTTTCTGGGGAGAAACAGTGATTAAATGACATTTTGGGGCTGGCAAAGTGTGTTTGAATGCTTTTTACTATGTTTTTACTAGGAAAAGTTGCTTTTTATTACTTTTTAAATGTCACTTGCTTTTACTGCTTAGTTTCCCCAGCAAAGAAGCACCATTTTCATTTTGACCAGGAACAATGTAATGGTCCCATGGACAATCCTTCATCCAGCCACAAAAAGAAATTCACCCATTGCCTCAACACAGGCTAGCAGTTTGCCTCAGGCACCGATGGTTGACTCTGTTGTGGCCAAAGCTGGTTCCTTAGATTAGTCATATTTTTCCCCATATCCCTCTGGTGTTGCTTGTATAGTCACTATGGACTGGGGATGTCCTCTGTAGCTGTTAAGGACCCCTAAGTGGGTAAGGGGGAATCACTTTTGTTGGTTTTAGGATAAGGGGAAGGGAGCGTACCCCTGTTTAGCCAAAATATTGTGCCTCACCTTAGATTATCTTCTAATATAATTGTATATGATCTCGCCTTTAGATGTGTTGTGCTCTTAAATCTAGATGCAGAAAATTGTCAGAGCATCAATTCAAAATTATAATTTTTGCTTAAATTATTTATATCTGTGACAGTTTCATAAAACTTCAATATGCCAATCCTGTTGACATCACCGAACACTTGTACAACAATAATTACTTCATAATGCAACTAACTATGGCATAGTTTCTTAACGCAATCCCTTATGTCCCCCCTTTTGCAACCACCCAGTCAAGACACTCTAATAGTTTGTCTTTGAATTATAGGATGAATGTATTTCACACCCCTTAACAAGGAGTTACCTTAAATTAGAATGTGCTTATCTTTCACAAACAAGGAACGTGTACATGAATCTGCTTTCTCTAGCAACAGTAGTGTCACTTTGATGAATTGCCACCAAGCCTTCCTATGTCTCTTTCTGCTTACAGTCCACCTCAAGCAATGAACATTTATTGTTTAAATTAACATCAGCAGCTCTCTCAGAAGTCACACTACCTGCAGGAGGAGTTTCATTCACAGTATCGAACCCAGTTCTAAGACTGGTTAATTTACTACAATCCAAAACTAAGACATTAGAACAGGATTCCTTGCACAGTAGCTCATTTAGACTACAAAAAATTATCAACTTTATCTTCGATTCCCAAAGGTCTGAGTACCAATATCCAGCAAATGAGGACCTTTGTCCATAACCTCAGGGTCAGTTTGAGTGACAGTGTTAAAAACATTTAAGTCTGTGTAGTATTGTTACATTTGGTAATAGTCTGGGTAGCAATTTGTTTTAAGTCTTAACAACTGAAAAAAAGGTTTGCATTTTATAGCTTATCCCTTGTACAACACCCTACATTTCTTAGTTCAGTCAGACAACCACTGCATATTGTACTATAAACTGCAAACTCTAGCAAACAAGTAACATACAGATTACACTTGATACACTTAAAAAGCCCTTAGAAACTAAATCATTTAAACAAAAAACTCATCCAAAGCCATATAAATGATCAATGAAGCAATTAGTAAATAAAGCGATTGTACCTCTTACCGATTAAAAGAAGTAGCTGTGCCCCACAGTGTCCATCATGCCTAACATGTAAAGATGCAGAAACATATATTTGCATCAAAGCAAGATGTTAGATGTATCCAGTTGTGAACAGAACTGTTAAATCACAACAGAGACTGTCCTTATTGGACACCACATACTTTAGTGCTAAATTTAAGTAAAATAAGGGCAAAAAAACCCCCACACTTTCTAACTTACATCCAGTCAGGAATTAATATTTTTCCAAACACTTTACTTAAACAAAATGAGACTTAAAATGATATTATAATTCTCCTTTGGATAAAGATGTAGTTTTTGGACCCTCATCTGCAGAGGGTATCAAACATGTAATAGATGTAAAAGATATCTGAGATGGCTTAGTGGTAAATCACTTTGGGTATGGTGTGCAGGGTCCTGGGTTTGATCCTAGTAGAGGCTGTTTATTTTTGTTGGGAGGGTGGCCTAATGGTTAAGGTGTTTGCCTTACAAATACAAGGTGCAGGGTTTGAGTCTCACAAGGGATAACTGGCTAGGCTTATAAATGGCTCGCAAGGGCAGTTAGCTTAGTACTAACCTATGAACCTATGTAAGCTGATAAAGGGAACCTCAGATTTTTCTGGTTTTAGAATATTTGTGTGAGTTACTTTCCTATGGCCTGTCTTAGTCCTCTTTCAAGATTCATTTGTTGTCCATTTCACCATGTCTGCCTATGGAATCCCCCCCTTTCAAGGTATTCTTATGTTAAAATATTTTTGAAAGGTTCATTGTATAAGAGACTGCCAAGAAAATCAGCGGCTTATCCTTGGGATCTTAATTTTGTGTTAGAGAAGATAAAACTTGCTCCATTTGAACAAGCTCTTCTATCTGACTCGAAATTCTTAACATGGAAAGCAGTTTGATGATGGCTCTAACCTCTGCAAGAAGAGTATCTGAGTTGCAAACTTTTGTTGTGGGTCAACCTTATCTCATTTTCCACAGTAACAGGGTTTCTTTGAGAACTAATCCTTGTTTTATGCCAGAGGTGGTATCCTACTTTAAGCCAAACTATCCATCTCCCTGTGTTCTTCCCTGAACCCAAAAATAAGGGGGAAAGGATACTTCATACCTTTGTCCACGAACAACTCTGGTACTATCCTGACAGAACAAAGTGTTTCAGAACTTCATATCAGTTGTTCATTTGTTGTGAAGGTAAGAAAGGGAGACAACCTGTGTCAAAACTGACTATTTCCATGTGGCTATATCAGGCTATTACCTTTGCTATTCCCACCACAACAAAACTATTCCAGGCAGGGATGAGGCATATTCTACTAGGGTCTTGGCTTCATCTGTGGCTTTTTAAAAGGATTGGAATTGAAATATTCCAGAAGTAGAAACTTGGTCCTCTGTACATTTAGAAATCACTACAAACTAGATTCCTTTTCCAGGATCCTTCTCCAGGGGCTCCTGGCCCCTTCCACCTCCCAGATATTTTAAGCTGTGGTCATCTACCCATACAGCTTAGCCTACCACAGCAGTGATCAGTATGAAGAACATGGTACAGCTATGTGAGTAAACTTACCGTAACATTAGATGTTTGAATGATCAATGCTACAGTAATGGCTCACTCACTCCCTCCTTCCCCCTTGTTTATTGGTGTATTTTTTATGCCAGGGGATTGTTCCTAAGAAGGTCCTGACAGGACTCACTCTCTCTTTTTCTATTTTGGAATGAAAGCTCTGAAGTTCTTAGCAAATAAAACCAAAAAGAAGACTCAACTGATAAAAATACCAATAACCAAAATAGAACAAAATTATCAGTCCAGGAAGACCTCAACCACTCGATTTATTAAATGATATGAACTAATATAAACTGTATAAAACATAATAAAATAGAATACAAATTACAAACAAGGGGGGAAAATTTGTAATAAAAATGTCTATAATTTCCCTGCTTTTAATTTAAGATATGGTGCTATAGAGATAGCATCATGCAAGCCAGGACTCTTGTTGGCTTGAAGCAAAATTTGCCAATAAGTTTCCCTATGTGCTAACTCAATCTCCCAGGGGCCACCTCTGTTGTCCCGGGTCCAGGCTTCAATCACAAAAAACACAAAAGTTGCCCCACTGCAAACCAAGAAGTGTCTATAAAGGGCATTATTATTATTCTGTTTTTCTATTTCATAATGATGTTCATATATTCTTTTTTTAAGGGGTCTCTCGGTTTTGCCAAAATAAAATGCTTGGCAAGATTGACAAACAACCAGATAAATGACCCCTGAGGTGTTGCAATTAAAATATGCAGTAGCCTTAATCCATCTATTTCTAGAGGGAAGGAATATTGTATCAGTGTGTGAAATATATTTACACTGAGAACAAGAGCCACACCTATATGTACCCTTATGAAAATTAGAGTACATATTAGTCCTGGGATCATATTGAAGTAAATTCCTGATATTGTTGCCCTTTCTGAACACTGTTTTAATTGTTTTCCTTTCTTAGCACCCAAACTTGTCTTTTAGTCAGATCAGCTTCAGCTGACTGGGTGTGTGGAAGGTATCCTAAAGCTTTGGAACCTGGCTAACTGTTACATCCTATGCCATTTATAAGATCATAGGATCATAGGATATTGCTAGGCTAATGGCCCTGAGCAAGTTTTTCCCTCATGTAATGTTGCTATTAGCAGACCTGACTTAACATCTGCTGCCCCTGTCCAGAAGGGATGCGGGTGAAATCCCAGGGATGAATTTGCGATTTCCCATCCAATTATTCAGATTACGCTTGAAAAGGATGAGTGAACGGCTCGGTTTTACTAGGATTGGAAGCTTATTCCAGAGTAGGGGGAGCCTCTGAGAAATGAACCTGCCTCTCCAGCAGGTTCTGTTAATATCGCTTCTCATGTTGAGGTCACTAGAGCGGGTGTAGCAGCTACCATTTACCTTGCTAATGTGTAGCATTTCCATCAGGGCAGAATAAACGGTTGCTCTATAGGCTATGCAGAGATCACCCCTGAACAGTCTGTATGACACAGAGTACAGTGACAAGGATTTTAGTTTATCAGTATAGGGCAGGTGTTAGACACCTTGAATTTTCTTTGTAAGGTACCTCTGAGGTCTCTCCAATTGTTGGAGGTGCCTGGCGAGGTACATACCAAAGGGTGCAGTGTACCCTATTATTGGTCTGATAAGGGCGGAGTAGAGGGGGGTTATAACCTCTTTTTTTCTGGATGTGATGCCCTTACTGAACTTAGAGGGCTTTTCTTACCATTGAGGAAACATGGTGGTCAAATGAGGGGTAGCTGTCAACCTGTGTACCCAGATCACCTACCACTGATTGGGTACTTAAAGTGTTGTTGTTAATGTGGTACTTTGCGGGTATGTCTCCCTTGCCAAAGGGGATGATGATTCACTTTTTAGCCTTTAACTTGAGCTCATGACTTTGACACCAGTCATTGGTTTGAGTAAGACCTTATGGACGGTATCAGTGTCACTAGGGGATTAAATTATCGAGCCCAGTTTGCAGTCATCTGCAGACTTTGTTAGCCACACACCCTTTGTTTTGGCCTATACTTCTGAAAAGTAAATACCAAACAATAGAGGCCCCAGCACTGAGCCCTGTGACAGTGGCAATTTTCCAGTTTGCAAGAACATACCCAGTGCTTAGACTGTGGTTAAAGAGGGCACTCAGAGGTACAGCTAACTCTTGCTTTAAACAATTTAGGACTCAGCCTGGGATGTTGTCTGGTCCCATAGAGGCCGTGTTTTTAGCTTTGAAGAGAGCATTAAGGACTTCCTCAGAGACTTCTGGGGAGGACATGTAGGAGAGATATCTTGTGGTATATTAGGTAGAGACAGTGGGGAGAAGTTCTCAATAAACCTATTTGCCAGCAGGTATGCAATATCACCAGGTTCAGTATATGCTGTGTCATTTACAACAAGTTCTGTGCAAATCTGAGATTTTCCTTTGAAAGTGCGGACTTAGCTGAAGAATGCCTTATGGTTACCCTTGGCTAGGGTAGCCAATTTAGATTTGTAGTCTGCTTTGGATTTTTTCACTATGTGTCTTGTTTGATTATGTAGGCCAATAAAAAATCCTTTGGGTATGGGGACCACCTCCTACTGCTTTTAGACAGTAGTTTCTTTTTCCTGTTATATAGCCTGTTTATGGCAGATGACCACCAAGCAGATTTGCTCTTTTATGAGGAATTTACTTTTATAGCAACAGCTCCAAGATCCACAGCTGGTAAATCCAAGTACAGCAATATTGCAGTAAACAAAAAACATGCTGAACTGGAGAAAACACAATTTAATAAAATAAAGCTTTCAGGAATAACAACTCCCTTCTTCAGTGTATAAAACAATGAATAAACTCCATTTTTAAATAGCATTTTAAAATAGTCACATGCCCAAGTTCCCCTAATAATCTAAAACAAACAATTACACTTATATAACCCACCTTTAAAGGCACAAAAAACATCATTTTAAACTCATTTGTTTAGACTTTAAAACAGGCTTTAGAGTAACCATTGTATTCAAGCCTGGATAAGAGTCTGCCTTCCTGTCGGGTACAGCCAAGTTGATGGAGCTGTGAAGGTGTTTATATAAGGCTTTGCTATAAATCTCAGCATAGGTATCCTTGTCATCAGTAGGAGTAGGAGCTATGAAACTATTAATATCTTCTCATAAGAGATTGCAGTTAGATTTAGATAAATATTTTCATAAAAATAAAAAACTGCTCAAGACCAGAACCATGTAGATGGTAACAAACAGCATACAATGAGTCTCTTCAGACCAGAATGATGTAGATGGTAACAAACAGCATACAACAAGTCTCTTCAGACCAAGGATATATGAGGAGTCCAAGCCAATAAAGTAAAATACTGACAACTTCTTTAGAAAAAACAAATATTTTATTAACAGATATCTGGTAACCGCTTTCGCCAAAGTGGCTTCTTCAAACCATAAAAGTATAAAGCAGTTCAAGAAACACGTTATATATATTCAAAGACACCTTCAATTACTTATTAAATTAAATGATGACATAATTAATTCATATACATATTAAAAGGGCAATGAATAAATAATGATATACACATATACAAGTAGTTAAGTAAAGACAGAATATTTAAAACATCAACACTGTGTAATGATGAACATCACTAAAGCATAAAAAAAAAATATATATATATATATATATATATATATATATATATATATATATATATATAAAATTTAGTTAGTCCATAACTAAAGCAGTTTATTATAAAATGAAAAAATATTTAAAAATTATTTAAAGCGAAACCTCCTGCTTTTGAGTGCTGGTCATATAGGGACCTTATCATTTAGACCAGGATGGATATGTGCTTCTAATCTGATAATCCAGTTTGTTTCACTTCTTTCTGTATGGTTCCTAAGGTCCCCTCCCCCCAGACTAGGTGTATTAATATATAAAACTAAAAACTTAAATGTATGTGAGTTGTTGGTTTCTAAAACATGTTTAGACAAAGCATTTGTATTTGGCTGGATACGGATTTGATATAGATGCTCCCCTCACTCTGTCCTTTAGCCTTCTAATGGTTTTACCGACATAGAAGGCAGGGCAAGAAGAACATAAAGTGAGGTAAACTACATGTGCGTATCACAACTAGCACTAACATCAAAACTAAAAAATTGAGATGTATTGGGATGTATAAACATGTTCGAATCACATATAAAAGAACAAAAATTACAATTGTTACAAGGTTTAGTGCCTAAATAGTTTTTATTTTCATAAAAAAAGGTATCGTTTGTATAACATAAAAGTCTATGTAAATTCTTATTATTTTTAAATTAAAAAAAACAAAGAAAAAAAAAGGGATAAATAGTATTCAGCAGTACTTAGCACACTACACCAATATGGTAGCCACCAAGATAGATTTTATCTGCCTGTTAGAGACAGTGTTAGAGAATAACATCTTTTTCTTCAGTGATGAATTGTTCCTTCAAAGGGATGGCGTAGCTATGGGCACATCTTGTGCCAATAGCTACGCCAACCTTGTTATGGCCATGTGGGAAAAACAGAAGCTCTTCCTTTCGCCCTATTACAGGAAACATGTCATCTTCTATAGACGCTTTGTAGATGATTTGTTTCTTCTTTGGACTGGTAGTGAGGATGACTTGAGCAGTTTCTTTGAAGAAATAAATTAATTTACTAGTTTCTTGAAATTTACTTTGACAGTTTCAACATGTAGTATTCCTTTCTTGGATGCCTTCGTTGAACGTCTAAGCAATGGTAAACTTAACACAGGTGTATACAGAAAACCGTGCTATAAAAATACATTATTACGTAGAGAAAGTATGCACCCTAGATATGTTTTTACTAATATTATTAAAGGTCAGGCAATTCGGGCATCTAGGTTAAATCCTATGCAAGGTAATTTTGAGACGGAATTAGCAAGCCTCTACGATAGATTATTAATAAGGAAATATGCAGTAGATGAAATTTCTATAGGCTTTCAATGTATAGAGAACCTTAGCTTAGATAGGGCATGTCCTTAGTTCTCAGAGCAAGGTAATGAACATTACACTGTAGAAAGTAATACTACCAATGTTAATGTACCAACACAGAAAATTTCATTATTTTATACACATGATTTTCATCAAATCAGAGATATGTTGTGCAAGCACTGGAATGTTTTAACAGTTGATCCTAATATTAGAGAAATTGTTGATGAATATCCACAGTTTTTATTTAAAAATAAGAAGAATTTACATAGACTTTTATGTTATACAAACAATACCTTTTTTCATGAAAATAAAAACTATTTAGGCACTAAACCTTGTAACAAATGTAATTTTTGTTCTTTTATATGTGATTCGAACATGTTTATACATCCCAATACATCTCAATATTTTAGTTTTGATGTTAGTGCTAGTTGTGATATGGAACATGTAGTTTACCTCACTTTATGTTCTTCTTGTCCTGCCTTCTATGTCAGTAAAACCGATAGACGGCTAAAGGACAGAGCGAGGGAGCATCCATATCAAATCCGCATCGAGTCAAATACAAATGCTTTGTCTAAACATGTTTTTGAAACCAACAACTCACATACATTTAAGTTTTTAGTTTTATATATTAATACACCTAGTCTGGGGGGAGGGGACCTTAGGAACCATAGAGAAAGAAATGAAACAAACTGGATTATCAGATTGCAAGCACATATCCATCCTGGTCTAAATGATAAGGTCCCTATATGACAGCACTCAAAAGCAGGAGGTTTCGCTTTAAATAATTTTTAAATATTTTTTTCATTTTATAATAAACTGCTTTAGTTATGGACTAACTAAATGGTATATATATATATATATATATATATATATATATATATATATATATATATATATATATATACATATATATAGATATATATATATTTTTTTTTTTATGCTTTAGTGATGTTCATTATTACACAGTGTTGATGTTTTAAATATTCTGTCTTTACTTAACTACTTGTATAGATGTATATCATTATTTATTCATTGCCCTTTTATTATGTATATGAATTAATTATGATGTCATCATTTAATTTAATAAGTAATTGAAGGTGTCTTTGAATATATATAAGGTGTGTTTTGAACTGCTTTATACTTTTATGGTTTGAAGAAGCCACTTTGGCAAAAGCGCTTACCAGATATCTGTTAATAAAAGATTTGTTTTTTCTAAAGAAGTTGACAGTATTTTACTTTATTGAATTGGATTTCTCGTATATCCTTGGTCTGAAGAGACTTGTTGTATGCTGTCTGTTACCATCTGCATGATTCTGGTCTTGAGCAGTTTTTTATTTTTATGATTTTATTTTCTTGTTCTTTGCTCAAGAGCATATATTTTCCAGTGGTACTGACTGTTATTTGGATTATTTCTGGATAAATATTTTAGTATAGTTTCAGCTGGGGGAGGGTCAGACGTGATTGTTACTTCTAGTGTGACTGACCTGTGGTCAGATCTCACTAGAGATGACTGTGCACTTGGGGTGGTGCAACGATCACTCATGTCTGTGGGTAAAGATCTAAAATGTTTGAATCCTTAGTGGGGGTGTCCACTAAGCCATATTGCTTAGGCTACTGCAGCAGCCATAATTTGAACATCTACTGTTATGGTAAGTTTACTTCCACAACTGTACTATTTGAGTATTAATATGCCAAAAAGCTTATTTTGATGTAATTGGCAAGTTTGTGGATTTTCATCTGCACCAGCCATTTGGCAGAAGGCAGTCAGTTAAGTGCATCAGAGAATCCATAACATGCAGCATTACTCGAACATCTTGACAGATGAAGGCAATGACTGGCATTTTAATCTGATTCATAGCGAGAGAGGCTAATGGTTATTAGATTTCAACTTGTAGTGAGAGATGTGTTTTTCAAACAAGATATATCTTACTGTGGACACCTGATGGTAGAGAGGCATTACACAAATGATAGGACTAGATGGATGGAGATCTAAATGCATTCAAGTGTCAGAATGTGATGGAGCTAGTGATATGCCTAGGACTGGTAAACTGCCATCACCAATGCTTAATAAATCTTTCAACAGTGTTACATGGATTTAGTGTGTTAAAAAACAAGGCTGACTAGTAATGTGCAAAGAGCTGTGAACAGACCTAAGCATCCAAGATACCTTCCTTGACCATCAGAGTGGTATGTGACTATCCATCTTATGGAGCAAGTGCTGTTTTATTACACAGGTTTTTGTATGACACCCAGAGCCCTACTGACTTTCTTGCAGCTGTTTATGCTTAAGTCAGCAGAGAAGCCCTTAGACAAACTGAGTGGTTTAAAAAGTCTTATCAGTGCTTTTATAAGGCAATTAAAGGACAGTAACAATAGCCCCATGGCCACCTCCACTGTGCAAAGTGATGTCACTGGTGACGACAGGCAAGGCCTCAAAGCAGGATCAAAACAACACAGTTAATTCAGCTGCAGAGGGGATTTAATAGGTTGAGATAAGTCACAAAAGTGCCTCAAGGGCAGCAATGCTAGACTCAAGCCCCTGTCTCTCCTGGGCAGAGTGACATTACCAGGGATATCTCTGTCAGAAAGTTATGTTCCCACACTGTGGAAAGTATCACATATAATTCCCCTCCACAAAGGCGGACCCTCCACAGATCTAACCAATTACCGCCCCATAGCTATTCTCTCCACTCTCCAAAATACTAGAGAGATGCATACACTCTCAGGTCTCAGACTACCTCCTTACTAACAACCACCTTTCCAGTACTCAGCATGGTTTCTGACCAAACCATAGCACCACCACTGCCTTACTCTCCTTTACTAACACTATCCTTCAGCATCAAAACAATGGCTATCTCTCCTCTGCTACTTTCCTAGACCTATCTAAAGCATTTGACATGGTCCCTCACAAACAGCTTATCTCTGTCCTCAATAACCTATCCTTCTCACAGTCACCAACTGGTTTCAGAGTTACCTGTCTGACTGCCAACAGTCCGTTGTATGGCAGAATGACATATCTCCCCAACTACCTGTCTCCATAGGGGTTCCCCAAGGATCCATCATTGGACCCCTACTCTTCTCTGTTTTCAACAATAATCTAATCTCTGCCACCAAACATGGCACACTTATACAATACGCAGATGACTCAACCATCATCTGCTCAGCCCATTCCCTACCCAAACTGCAAAAAGTCACACAGGAAGCCTTTTCCTCGGTTAAAACTTGGTTATCCAATGCACAATTAATACTCAACCCAAACAAAACTAAACTACTCATCTTCCAACCCACCAAACAGACTCAAAACAGCTCTCACTTTAACATCACAGCAAAAGACAACACCACTATGTACCCAACTGAACACACCAAATTACTAGGAGTGGAAATAGACAATAAACTAAAATTTGACATTCACATATCCATTACCATAAAAAAGTCCACATAAAACTAGGAGCGTTATACAGAAATAAGCAACTTCTCACCAAAGCAGCAAAGATTTCAATAGCAAATTCCCACCTTATCTCCACCCTACTTTATGCCTCTCCAATATATACCAACCTAAGGCAATGCAATCTAAACAAGCTAGAAACCTGCTACAACAAAATTGCCAAATTTGCCACAGGGGCATCCTACCGTAGTCACCACTGTCTCTCACTTGCTGAACTGGGCTGGCTTGAACTCCCTCACCTCCTTCAATGGTATGAACTCTCACTCACCCACAAACTAGTAAACCATCCACTAAATGTCCCATCCCTCCAGAATCTACTCCAACCCTAACGCACCACCAGACCACTAAGATCCAGCAACAAAAATCACTTGCAGATCACTAAAGCCAATAACTCTGCTGGTGAAGCACTATTCTCTTGCACCATAGCCAAATTATGGAACTCCCTCCCACCCACAATTACCTCTGTACCATCATGCACCCATTTCAAAACTTTACTAAAAGCGCACCTAAAAACATGCTGGCTATGCCCTTGCAACTCCCACTCTAATATCACCCACCCCATCCAACTACTACCTTTCTTTCCACTCCACTAACTACCTTGATTATAGCAAGCTCTGATGCTCATAAGCCTAGTACTTGTAATACAGCAGGAACTTCTTATTGTAACATTTGTTAATGTCTATTAGGTACTTCACAGATAAAGATTCTAGTTGTTTACTGATGTATTATGTTCTTCATCTGTAAATATGTTGTAAGTAATTGCTATGTAAATTGTTAATTGCTATGTAATCCAATGTAACTACTGTCTATTTATTTTACTGTGGAGCTTTTCTCCCCGAGCCTCTGCTGAAAATGGACCTATGTCCAGTCGGACAATCCCGGTCAACAAATATAAATAAATAAATAAATACATAAATATCAGGCAAGGCTTTGAACCAGAGTAGGACACCCAGTTAATTCAACTATAAAGGGCATTTAATAGAGTGAGAAGGACCTTCCATATATTGTAACTGTTTAGTTTGGAACTTCTGGATTAGTGCAGGGAAGTTTCACTGTTGTCTGTATGTACTGCCTTTGCGTGGGTACAGCTGCTTCCTTTCACATTATTTTATGAATACTGAGGGGTTGTAGGAATACTTTCCATATTGTGTTCCCTTCCTACTGGAAACCATTTATTTACTCTACACCTGTTCCCAAGACATTCTTCTGACTGTCACCCAGTTGTAAGGTGCAGACACCTAATAGTGTTATTTTGGCTGCTGTCTGTCCCTTGTCTTCTACATTTGTCTCACTGCTGGCTCCCTGTATACTTTTCCTATATGAGCAGATCCTTTTTCTATACCTTTCAGCACCCTCACACTGCTGATCGCTACACTTTCCTATTCTGTGACCTGCTGTTAAAATCTTCCCTTTTTTATGTGAATGTTATCCATCTTTTTCCTGTTAGCCTTTAATGTTACACTGCCGTTACTGTTTCCCACTCTGTTAAGACACCAGACATAACCTTTACCGATGCTCTCTGATAGTTTTCACACAGGAACTGTTTTCATCCTACTCTACTTCTCCTGTCTGCTGTCTGCTTAACTTCTGTCCTCATCTGCTCACATTCCAACCTGGCCTTGGCATCACTTCCTTTATACTGGCCATGCCCACCCCAGTGGCATCACTTCCTTTATACTGGCCATGCCCACCCCAGTGGAAATTCTAACATATCAATAGGATCAATCACTTCTCTGACTTGCAGCAACTTAACACCTACATCAAGCCACTCACCTCATTCTGTATCTATACCCATCTGTACTGTCCTAACACTAAACTGGCACCCCTCTATACTACTAAAACCATCATACCAAGCCCCTCACTGCATTTTGTACCTGTACCCATCTGTACTGTGCTATCATTAAGCTTCCACCCCTCCAGTCTACTAAAACCAGCACATCAAGCCCCTCATCTTATTCTGTACATGTACCCATCTGTAATGTCCTATCATTAAACCACAACCCCTCCATACTGCTAAAACTAGCACATCAAACCCCTCACCTCATTCTGTAGCTTTACCCATTTGTGCTGTCTTTCTGTACTACTAAAACCAGCACATCAAACCCCTCACCTCATTCTGTACATCTATCCATCTGTACTATCCTATCATTAAACCACCACCCCTCCATACTACTAAAACCAGCACATTAAAAACCTTCAACTCATTCAGTACCTCTACCCATCTGTACTGTTCTACCATTAAATTGCCACCCCTCCATACTACCAAAACCAGCACATCAAGCCCCTCACCACATTCTATACCTCTACCTATTTGTACTGTCCTATCATTAAACCGCCACTCCTCTGTACTACTAAAGCCAGCACATCAAGCTCATCACATCATTCTATACGTCTACTGATCTGTACTGTCGTATCATTAAAATACCACCCTCTCCAATCTACTAAAGCCAGCACATCAAACCTTTCACCAGATTCTGTACCTTTAAATATCTGTACTGTCCTATCATTAATCCATCAACCCTCCACACTAAGAAAACCAGCACATCAAATCCCTCAGCTCATTCTGTACCTCTAGCCATCTCTAATTTCCTATCATTAAACAGCCAGGCCTCTGTACTACTAAAACCAGCAAATCAAACCCCTCACCTCATTATGTATCTTTAATCATCTAAACACCACCTCCTCACTGTACTACTAAAACCAGCACATCAAACCCCTCACCTCATTCTGAACCTCCACCCACCTGTACTTTCCTATCATTAAGCCGCTACCACTCTGTACTACTAAAAGCAGCACATGAAGCCCCTCACCTCATTCTGTACCTCTACTGATCTGTACTGTTATATCATTAAAATGCCACACACTCCACTCTACTAAAACGAGAACTTCAAACCCTCACCTCATTCTATACCTTTAGCTATCTGTACTGTCCTGTCATTAAACCACCACCCCTCCATGCTAAGAAAACCAGCACATTAAGCCCCTCACCTCCTTCTGTACCTCTACCCATCTCTACTGTCCTATCATTAAAGCGACATGCCTCTGTAGTACTAAAACCAGCACATCAATCCCCTCATCTCATTCTGTACCTCTGCCATCTGTATTGTCCTATCATTAAATCAAAAACATCCATGCTACTAAAACCAGCACATTAAGCCCCTCACCTCATTCTATACCTCTACCCATCTCTACTGTCCAATTATTAAACTGCCACCCCTTCATAAATCAGCACATGAAGCCCCTCACCTCATTCTGTACCTCTACTTATCTGTGCTGTCCAATCATTAAACCGCCACCCCTCCATACTTCTAAAACCAGCACATCAAGCCACTCACCTCATAGAATACCACTGCCTGTCTGTAATGTCCTGCCATTAAAAAGCCACCTCACCTTACAACTAAAACCATTATATCACGCCCCTCTCCTCATTCGCTACCTCTACCAATCTGTACTGTCCTATCATTAATCCACCACCACCTCCATACTACTAAAACCAGCATATCAAGCCCCTCTCCTCATTCTGTACTTCTACTCATGTGTGTGGACCTGTCATTAAACCGCCACCCCTCCATACTACTAAAACCATCACATCAAGGCCCTCACCTCATCCTATACCTCTACCCATCTGTGCTGTCCTATCCTTAATCCACCTCCCCTCCATACTACTAAAACCAGCACATCAAGCCCCTCACCTCATTCTGTACCTCTACCTATCTGTACTATCATTAAACTGCCATCCCTCCATACTACTAAAACCAACATATCAAGCCCCTCACCTCATTCTGCACCTCTACCTATCTGTACTATCATTAAACTGCCAACCCTCCATACTACTAAAACCAGCACATCAAGCCCCTCCCCTCATTCTGTACCTCTACCTATCTGTACTATCATTAAACTGTCATCCCTCCATACTACTAAAACCAGCACATCAAGCCCCTCACCTCATTCTGTACCTCTACCTATCTGTACTATCATTAAACTGCCATCCCTCCATACTACAAGCCCCTCACCTCATTTTGTACCTCTACCTATCTGTACTATCATTAAACCGTCATCTCTCCATACTACTAAAACCAGCACATCAAGCCCCTCACCTCATCTTGTACCTCTACCTATCTGTACTATCATTAAACTGTCATCCCTCCATACTACTAAAACCAGCACATCAAGCCCCTCCCCTCATTCTGTACCTCTACCTATCTGTACTATCATTAAACTGTCATCCATCCATACTACTAAAACCAGCACATCAAGCCCCTCACCTCATTCTGTTCCTCTTCCCATCTGTACTGTCATATCATTAAACTACCACCTTTCTGTACTACTAAAAGCAGGATATTAAGCCCCTCTCCTAATTCTGTACCTTTACCAATCTATACTGTCCTATCATTAAACCACCCCCCCACACTAAGAAAACAGGAAATCAAAGCCCTCACCTCATTCTGTACCCCTACCCATCAGTACTGTCCAATCATTAAATTGTCACCTCACAATACTAGTAAAACCAACACATCAAACCCCTAACCTTATTCTGTACCTCTACCTATCTCTACTCTCCTATCATTAAACCGCCAGGCCTCCATACTACTAAAACCAGCACATCGAGCCCCTCATCTCATTCTATACCTCTACCATCTGTATTGTCCTATCATTAAATCAGAAACCTCCATCCTACTAAAACCAACACATCAAACCCCTCACCTCGTTCTATACATATTCCCATCTGTACTGTCCTATCATTAAACTGCCAGCACGCCGTACTACTAAAACTAGCACATCAAGCCTCTCACTTCATTCTGTAACTCAACCCATCTGTGTTGTCTTGTCATTAAACTGCCACCTCACCATACTACTAAAACCAGCAAATAAAACCGCTCACCTCATTCTGTACCTCTACTCATTTGTACTGTCCTATCATTAAATCGCTACCCCTCCATACTACAAAACGGCACATCAACCCCTCACCTCATTCTGTAAGTCTAAAAATCTGTACTCTCCTATCATTAAACCACCACCCCACCATACTACTAAAACCAGCACATCAATCTCTCACCTCATTCTGTACCTCTGCCCATCTGTACCATACCTCTCAACCTCTTAGCACAAGAAATCTGGACAAAGCCCAACAACATGGGGGGGGGGGGCAAAGGCCCAAAAATAGGGACATATTTTAAGTATTGATTTTATAAACTTAAAACGTTTTTAGAATAACAGGATTTGTGTTAACACACATTTTCTGAAGGATATGAAATCTGAAAATCAAATACATGTCATTATTTAGTGACTTTAATCCTTAGATCACCCAGTGATCTGTCAAAAAAACATATTTTGTAAGAGGAACAGACCAAAAATTAGTGGCAAAAATATGGACATTCTGCAAAAATCTTTACAGTTGAGAGGTATGATCTGTATTGTCCTATCATTAAACTGCCACCCCTCCATATTACGAAAACTAGCACATCAAGCCCCTCACCCCATTCTGTACCTCTACCCATCTCTACCCATCTCTGCTATCCTATCATTAAACCGCCACCCCTTTGTGTTACTAAAACCAGCACATAAAGCCAATCTCCTCATTCTGTACTTCTACCCATTTGTACTGTCCTATCATTAAATCATCACCCCGCCATACTGCTAAAACTAGCACATCAAACCCCTCACCTCATTCTGTAGCTTTACCCATTTGTGCTGTCCTTCTGTACTACTAAAACCAGCACATCAAATCCCTCACCTCATTCTGTACATCTATCCATCTGTACTATCCTATCATTAAACCGCCACCCCTCCGTACTACTAAAACCAGCACATAAAAAACCCTCAACTCATTCGGTACCTTTACCCATCTGTACTGCCCTATCATTAATCATTAAATTTCCACCTCATGTTAACACAAATCCTGTTATTCTAACAACTTTTTAAGTTTATAAAACCAATATTTAAAATGATCATTTTCAACAATCGGCTAATCTTCTGGTGTCATTCAAAGGGGACCCAGTGTCTGTCTGCCTGAGATGACATGCTCGACAAACCACGCTGCTTTGCTAGAGACGGCTTGCACCTGTCACCCTTAGGCTTCCAAATACTGGCTGGCAAAGACTTTTGCCACCCCCATAGTGCCTTTTTTAGGCAAGGCTCAAAATACAAACCTACCGCCGTAAATAGCACAAGTAACAAAAAACTGAGGGTAATGCTACTCAATCCCAGAAGTCTAAACCTCAAAATGCATGTACTCAAGGCATTCGTCAGTATGGATAAAATCGATATATATGCAGTAACAGAAGCCTGGTTTAAGGCTCCAGAGAGCACCCCAGCACTACCAGGCTACAACTCATACCATACATTTCGGCCACAAAACCTTGACCGAAATACAAAAGGCGGGGGAGTATCCATATTCATCAAGGATACCCACACCTCCAGGTTAGTGGCACAGCACGATGCTTCAGAAATCATCCACGTGCAACTAACAACAGGCAAAACTGCTATTCAAGTTATACCTTGCTACAGATCACCCACCATTTCCCAGGACCTCAACTCCACATTCCTGGAAACACTGGGAAACATAAAGGTCCTACAAAACACCCTGATATTGGTTGATTTCAATTACCCAAACATTAACTAGAAGAACTACTCAAGTACAAACTCCCTTGCCCAACATTTCCTAGAATTTATAAACTCAAATGCCCTGGATCAACTGGTCAACACCTCCACCAGAGATGACAACATATTGGATCTGGTCATCACCAACATGGGCGACCGGTGTTCCACACCAGAGGTCAACCCCTCGCTGGTTAGATCTGACCATAAACTAATCACTCTGGATAACCACATTACACCACCACCCTCTGTCAAAGAAACCACCATGAAAAGAATTTCAAAAGCAAACTTCACATTACTTAAGACCGAGGTGGGAAGTTTCAAAGCCCCCATGCTAAAGGATAATGCTGTCCAAGCTGCAAAATCCTTTACTAATGCACTCTACGGGCACCTACAAGAATGGGTGGATTGTGCTATCCCAAACAAAACCAAGACTCACTCCTCCAAGAAAAGGAAACCAGTCTGGTGGACCCCTGCCATAAACAAGCTATACAATAGAAGGAGGAAACTAGTACAGAAATGAGTAAAATCCCAAGAAGGGAAGACATCCCTGATCAGTATCAGCAAGAAATTATGTTCCCTCATAAAATCATCCAAGGCTAGCTTTGAAAGAAAAAATGCCATGGACTCCAAAGATAACCACAAGGCATTCTTTAGCTATGTCAAAAATCTAAGTGGCAATTCTCAGATCTGCTCAGAGTTAGTGCAGAATGGCACAAAATACACTGAACCGACAGATATAGCCAACATCCTGGCAGACAGGTTCAGTGCAAACTTCACCCCATCTCACCCCCAAAAGGGCCCATAACTATACCAGAAGAACATAGTGCCCCTGAAATCAGAGACACTCAGGTTAAAACAGCCCTCTCCAAAGCCAAAAACACAGCATTGATGGGACCGGGCAGTGTCCCAGGCTGCATCCTACATGAGCTCAAAGATGAACTAACCTCTCACCTAAACACATTGTTTAAACTCAGCCTCTCCACAGGCTACGTGTCCACAGAGAGGAGCAAAGCAACAGTTATTCTGCTCCACAAAGGTGGAGCCACAACAGACCCCAGGAACTATCACCCTATAAGCCTGACTAGCTTGGTCTGCAAAGCTATGGAGCACATCATCATGGATCTCATTAACAGAGACATAGGAAATCTCAAAACATTGGACCCTACCCAGTTCAGCTTTGTTAAGGGCAGATCATGCCTCCTAAACCTGGTGGACTTCTTTGAGATAGTTACCAAGGCTATAGATGAGGGAAAGGTGGTCCACACAGCCTATCTAGACTTCGCAAAGGCCTTCGACACCATTTCCCACTCAGGTATTATAGACAAGTTCACCAGCCGAACATAAACCCCTACGTCATGAGATGGGTTGCCAACTGGATCACAGACAGAGCCCACATGGTAAGAGTTGTGGGAGCTAGGTCTGACTGTAATCCGGTTACAAGTGGTATTCCCCAGGGCTCAGCCCTAGGACCCCTCCTGTTTGGCATATACTACTTCAGAGGTACAGGCAAGCACAGGAGGACTATGGCTGACCAAGTTCACAGACAACTGAAAACTAGGGGCTATAATTGACCCTCCGGCTAACACAAACATCCTCCAAAAGGGTCTCACTGAGACATATACCTGGTGTCAAAATCATGGCCTCAAGCTAAATGCCAAAAAGTGCATAGTCATTCCCTTTGGAAAAAAACAAAATACCCACAAACTACCACATAGGTGGTAGCCCCCTAAACACGGAAGACGTAATAAGGGATCTGGGGGCCCAAGTTGATAGTAACCTCTCCTTTGATAATCACATTACCAAAGTGGTTTGAAAATCCTTCTATGTGGCCTACCTAATCACAAAAGGGTTTGCATCCAGATCGAAAGATGTCATTGGGCCCCTCTACGCATCACTCATCAGACCCATCATAGAGTACAATGCCCCATTTGGGATGTACCTTACAAGACACCTGCAACAACTGGAAAGACCACAGAAGTACCTCACCAAGAGGATCACTGGTCTCAAGCAGATGCCCTATGCAGCTCGACTGAAGAAACTCCAGCTGTACTCGGTTGCATACCACCTCTCTGCCTGACGTACAAGGCCATGTCCAACCCAGAATAGATGGACATGCTCCACCTAAAGAAAACCATATCCCCTCAAGCTACACACTCCAGGCATCTAAACCTCACCACAACAATATACAGGACATGCTGGAGGGATATATTCCTGTCCCAGAGACTTCCCATGCTCTGGAACAAGATTCCAATCTACATTAGGCAGAGCTCCTTGCTAACCCTCTTCAAGAGAAACCTTGACGAGTGGATGGGAAACAGAAAGTTTACCCCAGGAATCACTTCAGTGACTCTACTGGACAGAGGTACAGGGAAGTAATCTAAGGGGGCAGTGAAAGCCAACATATTCCGGCTAGGCTTATAAATGCCTTCAGGCAGATAGCGTAGTACCTACTTATGAACCTATGAATATCAAACCACTCACCTCATTCTGTACGTTTACTGATCTGTGCTGTCCTATCATTAAACCACCAACCCTCCAATCAACTAAAACCAGCACATCAAGCCCCTCACCTTATTCTGTACCTCTATCCATCTGTAGTGTCCTATCATTAAACCATCCCCCTCCATACTAGAAAAACCAGCACATCAAGCCCCTCACCTAATTCTGTACCTTGCCTATCTATACTGTCCTATCATTAAACCACCACTCCTCCAAACTAAGAAGACCAGCACATCAAACTCCTCACCTCATTCTGTACCTCTGCCCATCAGTACTGTCCTGTCATTAAACCATCACTTCACAATACTACTAAAACCAGCACATCAAACCCCTAACCTCATGGTATACCTCTGCCTGTCTGTACTGTCCTATCATTAAAATGCCACCTCCCCAAACTACTAAAAATATCATATCAAGCCCCTCACCTCATTCTGTACCTTTTATAGGTTCATAGGTAGGTACTAGGCTATCGGCCCAAGGGCCTAAGTAAGCCTAGCCAACAAGGTTCCCTGGTTTATGCCACCCAAGAAAGTTAATTTCCTGTGCCCCTGTCAAGCAGAGCCACAGAAGTGATCCCCGGGGTGTATGTCCTATTTTCCATCCACTCATCAAGATTTTTCTTGAAAAGTGCTAATGAGGAACTTTGCTTGACATAGATGGGTAGCTTGTTCCAGAGTATAGGAAGTCTCTGGGACAGGAATCTATCCCTCCAGCATGTCCTGTTTATTGTGATGACAAGGTTTAGGTCCCTAGAGCATGTAAATCGGAGGGATTGGGATTTCTTTAGGTGTAGCATGTCCAACAGCTCTGGGTTTAACATAGCTTTATATGTTAGGCAGAGATCTCTTCTGAGAAGGCAATATACTACACAGTAAAGCTTGACTTTTTTGAGATGGTCAGTGTAGGGCATCTGTTTGAGGCCAGTAATCCACTTTGTGAGGCACTTCTGTGGCCTTTTCAGCTGCTGCAGATGTCTTGTGAGGTACATTCCAAAAGGGGCGTTGTACTCTATAATGATTCTAATGAGTGCTGAGTAGAGGGGAAAAATGACCTCTTTTTTTCCTGGACAAGAAACCTTTTGTGATGAGGTGTGCCACATAGAAGGATTTCCTGACTACTGTGGTGATGTGATTATCAAAGGAGAGACTACTGTCCACCTGGATCCCAAGGACTCTTATCACACATTCAGCATTAAGTAGACTGCCGTTTATGTGGTCGTTCATGGGTACAGAGTTTTTACCAAAGGGGATGACAATGCACTTTTTGGCACTGAGCTTGAGGCCATGCCTCTGACACCAGGCATCTGTCTCAGTGAGGCCCTTCTGTAGGATGTTGACATAATTTGGGGACTCGACTATGACTCCTAGTTTTCAGTCATCTGCGAACTTCATTATCCAGAGGCCTTCTGTGTTAGCCTGTACTTCAGAGAAGTAGATACCAAATAGGAGAGGTCCCACAACTGAACCCTGTGGTACTCTACTTGTCAATGACTTGAAGTCAGATTTGGAGTTTGCAACTTTTACAGTGTGGGTTCTGTCAGTGAGCCAGTTGGCAACCCATCTTGTGATGTAGGGACTTATACCTAGTTTAGTGAGTTTAGCTATAATTCCAGAATGGGGAATGGTATTGAAAGCCTTGGCGAGGTCAAGATACGCTGTGTGAACCACCTTACCCTCGTCTATGGCTTTGGTGACTGCCTCAATGAAGTCAATCAGGTTCAGAAGGCTTGATCTGCCTTTCACAAACCCGAACTGGATGGGGTCCAGAATTTGGAGGTTACCAATGTCTTTGTTTATGATTTACATGATGATACATTCCATGGCCTTGCAGACTAGGCTCATCAGGCTAATAGGGCAACAGTACCCATGATCAGTGGTGGCTCCCCCTTTGTAGACTGGGATAACTGTTGCTGTGTGCCATTCAGTGGGCACAAAGCCTGATGTGAGACTATGACTGAACATGGTGCTTAAGTGGGGAGCCTGTTCGTTCTAAAGTTCATGTAAAACTCAACCTGGGATGTTGTCCAGTCCCATGGATGCTGTGTTTTTCGTTTTAGAGAGTGCAGCGTTTACCTGCATAGATGTGATTACAGGGACTCTGCAGTCTTCCTGTATAGGTATGGGCCCTTTAGGGGGTGAGAGGGGGGTAAAGTTAGCACTGAACCTATCTGCCAGGATGTTGACAATATCAGTTGGTTCTGTAATTTTCATGTCATTGTGCTGTAACTCAGAGCAGATCTGGGTGTTGCCATTGAGATTCTTGACATAGCTATAGAATGCTTTGTGGTTGCCCTTAGAATCAGTGGCGATTTTGTTTTCATAGCTAGCTTTAGAGGATCTTATAAGTGATCTCAGCTTCTTACAGAGGCCAACCAGGCAGCTCCTCCACTCATGGGATTTTACTCTCTTTTGCAACAGTTTCTTCCTTCTATTGTAGAGTTTGTTTATGGCAGGGGACCACCAGATTGGCTTCTTTTTTTTGGAGGATAGCATCTTGGTTCTATTTGGGATAGAACAATCTATGCACTCGTGTAAGTGCTTATAGAGTGCATTTGTGTAGGATTCAGCAGTCGTATCTATATTGCCCATCTGCATGAGTGTAATGAAGTTTGTCACTTCTGTCTTAAGAAGCATGAAGTTGGCTTTGGAGAAATTTTTTATCGTGGTTTCCTTAATGGTGGGTGGGGGCATGATGCAGATATCTAGGGTGATTAGCTTATGGTCAGATCTGATCAATGAGGAGTTGATTTCAGGTGTGGAACACTGGTCACTCATGTTGGTAATGACTAGGTCTAGGATATTGTTGCCCCTGGTGGGGGTGTGGATAAGTTGATCCAGGGTATTGGAATTTATGAATTCCAGAAAGCGTCGAGGGAGGGAGTTGGTACATGAGTAGTTTTCCCAGTTAATGGTGAGGTAGTTGAAATCACCCATTATTAGGGTGTTTGGTTGAACCCTAATATTTTCCAGTATATCAAGAAAAGAGGAGTGGGAATCCTGGGGCATGGCGGGGAATTTGTAGCAAGCTACAATTTGAATTGCAGTTTTGCCCAGAGTTAGTTGCACTTGGATAACCTCAGATGCATTATGCTGAGCAACTAGCCTGGAGGTGTGGATATCGTTAATGAATATGGACACACCTCCGCCTTTGGTGTTCTGGTCCAGCTTAGATGGCCAAAACGTGTGGTATGAGTTATAGCCTGGTAATGCAGGAGTGCTCTCTAGAGCCTTGAACCAGGTCTCAGTCACTGCACAGATATCAATGTTCTCCATTTTAAGGAGTGCCTTGAGGGAGTGCATTTTGAGATTTAGACTTCTAGCACTGAGTAGCATTACCCTCAGTTTTTGCTTGCCCGTTGCTTTTACGGTGGTGAAATTGTCATTTGAACCTTGCCTAAAAAAGGCACTATAGGGGCAGCAAAAGCCTTAGCCATTATCCGGAAGCCCAGGGGCGACAGGTGCAGGCCATCTCTGGCAAAGCATACTGGTCTGTCAACCATGTCATCCCAGGCAGACAGATACTGGATCCCCTTAGAATGACACCAGAAGCTTAGCCAATTTTTGAAGTCAATAATTTTGCCCTTGTACTGCGGTATCATTCTGGGCGATGGCAGGATGCTACTCAGGGCTAGGGTCATACCTGCCTCGGCTACAAGATTGGAGAGCTCTTCCATGACTCTTTTCATGTAGTCCAGGGAGGTACGTCTCAGGTCATTCACACCGACATGGACAATGACAGAGTCATACTTGTACTTGTTGTGGAGTGACCTGAGTGCATGGGTTATGTGGCAGATCCTGGTACCCGACAGGCAGCTGACAGTAACCTTCTCCTTGTTTAGCCTGGTGAGTGGGACATCAGTTTGCCTGACTATAGAGTCACCTATGACTAGTGTGTGGGGTACGTTGGTTTGTCTTATGGGCTGTCATTTATTGGCACACTGAGTCTGTGGACTATGTGTCATTTGGGTTGTGTTGGGGGATGGAGGTTGCTTGCATTTCTGCTGTGGGGGTCTCTGTTGCTTGAGCAGATTATTATTGAGAGCCTCTGTGAATGTTTTTGTGTTTCTATGTGTGAATTTTGGTGGTGTAGGTTTAGTGGGACTATGTGATGATTGTGGTGTGGTGCAAGTGTTTACCTTCTCCTCTTGACTGTCAAGTTCAGTCTTGGTTGGAGAGAGCTTTACCTCCAGTTTGGCTAGATAAGTGCATCTCTCCCAGGTTGTGGTGTTGGGTGGTAGGAGGAGAGGGTTGTCTGTGTACATGAAGCAATTGCTACATTGCCACACGATGCCCAGATTCATCAGATAGACAAGAGAGAACACTGGGAGCTGACCCTTGGACATGCCTGAATAAAAACTACTTTCCTCTAGACAAGTGAGGAAAGTGAATATAAGAGCTGTTTTTCTCTTAGCAAGTGAGGAAAGTAAGTACAAAAACTGTTTTCCTCTAGGTAAAGAGGAAGGTTGAGTGTTGTAGTAATTTGTAGCTTATTTAGTGCTAACAACAAGTTCTGAACAAGTGCTGAGCATGGATAAGTAAATTCAAGTGCTAAAACTAAGAATATGTACCTGGATCTTGTGGTAGATAGGCTACCTAGTGCTTACCACTCCCACTGATAAGCTAAAATTCTTCCCTCCAACACAGAAAGGCTTGGGGACTCAGAAGCTTACAAACAGTCCTGGATACAGCAAATCTGTATCTGGACTAGACTAGTTACAGGAAAGGTGGGAAGCAAGTGCAGACACAGGCTTTTAAACCAGAAAGTTGAAAAAGATGGAAAAACTGCCCAAACGGCCAATAAACTACAATTTCTGGGCCAGAAAACACTCTTGTGGTAGATAGGTTACCTAGTCCTTACCATTCCCACTGATAAGCTAGAAGGCTTCCCTCCAACACAGAATGGCTTGGGGGTGGCTCAGAAGTTTACAAACAGTCCTATACTACTAAACTAAACTACCACTATACTACTAAAAGCAGCACATCAAGCCCCTTGTCCTAATTCTGTACTTCTACCCATTTGTAGTGTTCTATCAGTAAATCACCACCCCTCCATACTACTAAAACCAGCACATCAAGCCCCTCCCCTCATTCTGTACCTCTACAGATGTGTACTGTCCTATCATTAAACTGCCACCTCACCATACTACTAAAACCAGCCCATCAAGCCCCTGTCCTAATTCTGTACCTCTACAGATGTGTACTGTCTTATCATTAAACCACCACCTCACCATACTACTAAAACCAGCCCATCAAGCCCCTGTCCTAATTCTGTACCTCTACAGATGTGTACTGTCTTATCATTAAACTGCCACCTCACCATACTACTAAAACCAGCCCATCAATCCCCTGTCCTAATTCTATACTTCTATCCATTTGTAGTGTTCTATCAGTAAATCACCACCCCTCCGTACTACTAAAACCAAAACCCCTCACCACATCATTCTCCCACTGGTCTATTAACAAATTATACAAATACATGCTTGGATTACAGTAAACCTCTGATATTCTTAATTTCAGGGGCATTCACTGCTAAAGCTTAAAAACAAAAAAATCCTATGTATTATTACAGTCTATATCCCACCTGTTAATTACATGCCAACTTTAAAAGAAGTCCTATCCTGGACAACTAGTGATATACTTTATGCAATTGTCATACTAGGAGATATAAATATCAGCTGGCAAAAACCTCCGAACAGACTTTCCATCAGCTAGCATAAACTTTTACTGTTACATGCAACTTATCAAAACACCCACTAGATTTAATAATACCAACTGTAAAGGTGCAATTATAGACTGGAATGGATATTCATTTTTGATCCCAGTATATTTACAACCTCTGAACTTGTCCAAACTCACTTAGTGACTACCTCCTAGCATATACCCATGGAAATATCACCCAACAGCCTAAAACTCATCAGCTTAAAACAACCCAAAAACTTTTTAGATTTAATAAAGACTCCTTCATCAATACATTGAAAGCCCTTAATTGGTTTGCCTTAACCCCCCCACTTGATGAAGCAATAATTACTTTTAACACATTATTCTTAAGTACTCTAAATAGCCACACCCCACTCTGCAGAAAGAGTGAAAATTAACCAAACCCCATTGCTCACTAGCCAGATAAAATCTACAATGTCTAACAGAGACAAATCTTGGAAAGAATGATTCGGACATAAAACTCCGTAAAACCTACAACTCTACAGAGAATTATACAATCAATGTGAAAACACCTCATGCAGATATTCTTTAATGAGCATCCATAAACAACTCCTCCACTGTCTCCTACAAGAATGTCTCTTAATATCCACCCAACATGGCTTCCGCCCAGCACACAGTATAACAGCCTATCATTCACTGACACTATAGACAAATACAAGGACTTGGGGAGACTTGCTTCCTCCCTATTCCTTGACCTGTCTAAAGCCTTTGATAAAGTTTTTCACCCTAAACCCATTTACAAAATGTCTCAACTTGCACTATTCCTTTTTAGTAGCTATTTAACTGACTGGTTCCAGCCTGTAAAATGGCAGAATACTGTATTTCTTCAAATCTGTTGGATTTCTAATGCAATAACAAGAATTTACCCATTCCTAAGTCAAAGTCTGATTAAAGGTCATGGAAATGGAAAGGATGGAAAGGAAATTAATATTGCTTCAACTTTTGATGTCAGCCAGAAGTGCTCTTTGCAGCAACCACAATGTGCCCAGTAATGACTCCTTCTGCAGTTCATACAGAGTTACATGTATTAGTAACATGCCTAAATACGATTGTAGATTCTTTGTTATAAGACCTGTTGCTCCTGCTACTATTGGAACTATCGGGGAATCTTTTGTCCTCATTGCTCTTGTTTCTGCCTGCAGATCCTAATATTTTATAACTTTGTGTATCTGTGGACGCAAGACACTGTAGTCATTGGGTGTGGTGATTTCAATGATCAATGCTACTTTTATGTTCTTTTCCTGGACCATTATATCTGGTTTTCATGCATCTGTCTTTTGAACTGTTGGTAATGGATGATCCCATGTGATGTAGACCATCATTTTCTATGATGCTTTGTGGCTCATGTTTCTAGTGTTTTACAGCCACTTCAATACCATAATGTTTGCACAGTCCCCGGTGTAACAGTCTCACCACATTATTATGCCTTTCAGTATACAGTCCTTCTGCCATTAGTATGTCACAACCAGCAAGGCGATATGCAATTGTTTCCAATTATTTTAAAAACGTACATTTGTCTGTTTCTCCTACATGTTCAAAGGACTTTGTAAACCAATGTGTATGCACCCCACTGCCTTGGGCTGCCAATATTTACCTGTTATCTCTTGGTTTAAATTCGCCTCTCCTTAACCATTCCTTCATTCATTCCGGATCAACATGAGGTTCTTCCAGAAGTTTTCTATACTTGCAACTATATTTATGCATTTTCCACATTTTTTGCCTTCTCATCTGGTCCTTCACCTTATATTCTTTCTTTTGTTTTTTGGCACATTCAGTTTCTGCCTGGTTTTTATCTATTTGTGGTTTGATTTCCATTCCTGCTTGATGCTGATATGGTTCTGCTAGACTAAGCAGGCAATACATCTTAGAATTACTCTTCTCATGTTTCAACATTTTCACTACATGTGGGCCTTGTGATGTCAGCAGATATTTGTGGAGTCCCATGATTACAGATCTATACATGTAATCAATTTCAAGGAGGCCCATCCCTCCTTCTGAACAGGGAATATATAATCTTGGTATGCACTGATTTTTATAAATCATTTGGTGAGCATGAAGCATCCTTCTTGTTTTCCTGTCTAATCTAGCCAGCACATTTTGAGACCAGTCAATCACTCCAAAACTGTAAGTCAGGACAGGAAGAGTCAATTGGTTTATAGCTTGGATTTTGTTCCTATTTGTCAGCGCTGTTTTCAAGATTATTTTAAGTCTTCGAAAGTAGTCCTTACTAAGTTTTATTCACATTTGTTCATGTTTTATTGTTGATCCTTCATCAATTCCAAAATACTTATACATTAATTCTTGCTCAAGTTCTTTTATATCACATTCTTGTCCCAAACTGATGTTTTCTTGGTGCTGCAGTTTTCCTGAATTAAAGGTTGCTTTTGTACATTTATCAAGACCAAATGACATTCTTATATCATCTGAAAAAGTTTTGACAACCTGCAGTTGTACTTTCAGTTCCTCATCTGATGAGCTATACAGTTTTAAATCATTGACAAAGAGAAGATAAGTCTTTGCACTTTGTTATTTTCTCGGAGACAAATTATAGCCATGGCCTAAGCTGTTAAGTAAACAGTTTAATTGGTTAAGGGCAAGGCAGAATAGTAGAGAGTCACACTGGAGTATCTCCCTTTGAATTGTTATCCCCTTGAATAATAATTTATCCTTTATCATGGCTTAATTGCAAAGTGGTTTGCCACTGCTTTATGGCTGCTGTGATGTAGTTGATCAGTGTAGGGTGTATCTTATACATTTTTAAGCACTCTTCTATCCATGAATGTGGGATATGGTCAAATGCTTTTTTGTAGTCAATCCATGCCATACTTAAATTCTTCCACTGTGTACAGTTCTCCACTACGACTTTATTTAAAAAATGATTGTTTCTTCCATATGACTTTCTTTTATTGCCTTTTGTTCTATTGCCATAATTGAGTTTTCTTCTAAATGACTATAAACTCTGTCGGCATTAATTCCACTGTGTAGTTTATACGACGTCTGAAGGCAAGTTATTGGTATAATTTTTAGGGTAGCTTGTAGGTTCACTGTTAAGTAGGAGCATTGTTTTCCTGTTGTTAGCCAGGTTGGAGTCTATTCGGTGTGCATATACATAAATAGTTCTTACTCATGGCTAAATCTTCATGCAAAGATGCTAATACTTTTAACTAGAAGTTGGGTACTCATCTGGGCCTGGGCTTTTCCGTTTAGAGGCTTTTCTTAACTTTGTTTCAGTCTCTCTGGCTGTTACTTCATGTCATTTCATATTCTGCACATTTGAACTTCTTATTTTTTCTTTTACTTCTGTCCATTTAGCATCTTTGTTATGTTCCACAGGAACTTCACAGATTCTTCTCCAAAATGTATCCATTTCATCATTTTTTTTGGTGATCCTTCAATTCCTTTCACCTTGTTTCCCAATTATCTGTAAAACATTTTTAGGTCATCAACAAATTGCATATTTTGTACTTTTCCTTTATATTTATCTGCGTATCTATCTTCTAAGTTTTTTCACCTGTGCTGAGATTTTTAGTTTGTTATTTGCGATAATGCATGATAGATTCTGATCCGTTCTAATACTGCATGTTGCTTTTATCACATCTATCTTTCTAAGTAGTTTTGTTGATCTACTCCCTTTTCTATACTCTTCTAACTGTGACATTTTTTGTCTTAATTGTTTTATAGTCTTCTCAATTCGATACTTCCATGATGGCATTTGACGTCTCCCTTTCCCTCACTACCCCGTGTTCTTGTGGTAGAACTTTATCAGTTATTAATTTAGCTGCACAGTAATATATCCTATTTACTTCTGTTATATTGCATTAATCTCTATGGACAGTCCTAATTACTGTGTTCATTTGTTTTATCAAACGTCTGACTTTTGAGGCTTTATTGAATTTCTGCAGTCTATTTCTTTCATTGATCGTAATATGCCTATCTATCTCTGTTAAGTCAAACAACTCTTCTCTTAGCTCCCACTCTGGAGCCTCAAACTTTACCAATCATCTACAAATCTTCCCCAACTCTTCTCTGTACCATTCTGACTTCTCACTGTCATCTTGACTAAACTCTTCCCCCTGCAGCATCTCTGTCACCTCCTTTCTATCCTGAGCTTGGCTAAGAATGCTACAAATATACTTATACTCATGTATTATTCTCGAATACATGGTATCATTACCTGACTGTAAAACATTTACTGTTTTTATGAGACACTACAGCTCAAAATATCTCATTCTATGTATCAACATGTTTCACTCTTGCATGTAATCAAGGATCACTTAGGTTCATAGGTTCATAGGTTCATAGGTTGGTACTATGCTATCGGTCCTAGGGCCTATACAAGCCTAACCATATCAATTCCCTGGCTATTTATTCCCACAATATTTACTTCCCTGGACCCCTGTCTAGCAGGGTGACTGACATGATCCTTAGGGTTCATAGGTTCATAGGTTCATAGGTTGATACTAGGCTATCTGCCCTAGGGCATTTATAAGCCTAGCCAGAGTGTGTTTGGCTTTCGCCATCCTTTTAGATAATTTGACTTTGCCTCTGTATAGTAGGTAACAGAAGATAGCTCTTTTAAGGTTAGTTTACTGTGCCTCTGTCTAGTAGAGACACAGATGAGATCCCCGGGGTAAACCTACGGTCTCCCATCCACTTGTCGAGATTTCTCTTGAAGAGGGTCATTGAGGGGCTCTGCCTAACCTGGATTGGGATTTTGTTCCAGAGTGAGGGGAGCCTCTGGGATATGAATCTGTCCCTTCAGCATGTTCTATTTATTTCTGTGCTGAGGTTTAAGTCTCTGGAGCGTGTATTTTAATGGATTTGGATTTACTGAGATGGAGCATGTCCATTAAACCTGGGTTGGACATGGCTTTATACGTCAGGCACAGATCGCCTCTGAGTAGGCGGTAAGCAACTGAGTAGAGCCAGAGTTTCTTTAGCCTAACTGTGTAGGGCATCTGTTTGAGTCCCTTGATCCTCTTGGTGAGGTACTTTTGGGGTCTTTCCAGTTGCTGCAGGTGTCAGGTAAGGTACATCCCAAATGGGGCATTAGTATTCAATTATGGGCCTGATGAGTGATGAGGAAAGGGGCACAATGACCTCTCTTGATCTAGATGTGAACCCTTTCATGATAAGGTGGGCTATATAGAAGGTCTTTCTAACCACTTTGGCAACGTGATTGTCAAAGGAGAGATTGCTATCTACTTGGGTCCCCAAATCCCTAATTACTTCTTCTGTACTTAATGGATTTTCACCTATGTGGTAGTTTGTGGGCACTTTGTTTTTCCCAAAGGGGATGACTATGCACTTTTTGGCATTTAGCTTTAGGCCATGGCTCTGGTACCAGTTATCCATCTCTGTGAGACCCTTTTGGAAGATGCTTGTGTCAGTGGGCGAGTCGATTATGGCACCCAGTTTGCAGTCATCTGCAAACTTTGTCAGCCATAATCCTTCTGTGTTAGCCTGTACCTCTGAGAAATATATACTGGACAAGAGAGGTCCCAGGACCGAGCCTTGTGGGACACCACTTGTAACTGGTTTAGAGTCTGACATGGCACCTGCAATTCTGACCATGTGGGTTCTATCCCTGAGCCAGTTTGCAACCCATCTTGTGACATAGGGGTTGATATTTAAGCTGATGAGCTTATTTATGATGCCCGAGTGGGGTATTGTGTCAAAGCTTTTGCGAGGTCCAGGTAGGCTGTGTGGACTACCTTCCCTTCATCTATTGCCTTGGTGACTGTTTCAAAGAGGTTGACCAGGTTTAAGAGGCAATATCTGCCCTTAACAAAGCCAAGTTGGGTGGGATCCAGTGTTTGGAGGTTCCCAATGTCTTTGTTTATGAGTTCCATGATGATACGCTCCATAGCTTTGCAGACCAGGCTAGTCAGGCTTATAGAGAGATAGTTTCCGGGGTCCATTGTGGCACCACCTTTGTGGAGTGGGACCACTGTTGCTGTATGCCATTCCTTGGGTAATATCCTGTAGTGAGGCTGAGATTGAACAGTGACTTTATATGAGGGTTGAGTTCTTCTTGAAGCTCATGTAAGATGCAGCCCGGGACACCGCCCGGTCCCATTGATGCTGTGTTTTTTGCTTTGGAGAGGGCAGCTCTCACCTGTGCATCTGTGATGTCAGGGAGGCTACAGTCTGTTGGGATAGACATTTGCTCTTTTGGAGGGGAGGGAGAGGAGTTTGCACTGAATCTGTCTACCAGGATGTTGGCAATGTCTGTGGGTTCAGTGTATTTTTTGTCATTTTGCACTAATTCAGAGCATATCTGGGGGTTTCCACCCAGGTTCCTGACATAACTAAAGAAAGCCTTGTGATTATCTTTAGCGTCTTGTGCAATTTTTCTTTCAAAGCTGGCCTTAGATGATTTTATGAGGGATTGCAATTTCTTGCTAGTACTGATCAGAGATGCCTTCCTATTTTGGGATTTTGCTCTATCATGTAGTAGCTTCCTCCTTCTGTTATATAGCTTGTTTATGACTGGGGTCCACCAGACAGCTCTCCTGCCTTTGGAGGAGTGAGTCTTGGTTTTATTTGATATAGCATGATCCATGCATTCATGTAGGTATCCATAGAATGTGTTTGTAAATGATTCTGCAGTTTGGGTCGTATTTCCCACTGGCCCGGGGGCTTTGAAGGATTCTACCTCGGTTTTGAGAAGTGTGAAGTTTGCTTTTGAGAAGTTCTTCACAGTGATTTCCTTGGCTGGGGGTGGGGATGGGATAAGGATGTCCAGGTAGATTAATTTATGGTCAGATCTTACCAATGAGGGGTATACCTCTGGTATGGAACATGGGTGAATTTCCTATCTTCCATCCAGTCATCAAGGTTCCTTTTGAAGAGGGCCAAGGAGGCGCTCTGCTAGACATGTATGGGAAGTCTATTCCAGAGTCTGGGGAGTCTCTGCATCAGGAACCTATCCTTCCAGCATGTTTTGTTCATTGTGATGACAAGGTTTAGATCCCTGGAGCGTGTGGCTCTAAGGGATTGGGATTTCTTTAAATGGAGCATGTCCAACAGCTCAGGGTTTGACATGGCCTTGTATGTTAAGCAGAGATCACCTCTGAGTAGACGATATGCAACAGAGTATAGCTGGAGTTTTTTTTAGATGGTCAGCATAGCACATCTGCTTTAGGCCTGTGCTTTTTTTTTAGTGAGGTATTTCTGTGCCCTTTCCAGTTGTTGCAGATATCTTGAGAGGTACATATCAAACGGGGAGTTGTATTCTAAAATGGGTCTAATGAGGGATGAGTACAGTAGGACAATTACCTCCTTTTTTCTGGATGAAAAGCCCTTAGTGATGAGGTGTGCCACATAGAAGGATTTCCTGACTGTTGTGGCGATGTGATTATCGAAGGTGTGACCACTGTCCACTTGTGTTCTTAAGTCTCTTACCACACTTTCAGTATTTAGTGTACTGCCACCTATCTAGTAATTCATGGGTACATGTTTTTTCCCAAAGGAGATAACTATACATTTCTTGGCATTGAGCTTGAGCCCATGGCTCTGGCACCAAGCATCTGTTTCTGTAAGGCCATTTTATAGAATAGCCACATCATTTGGGAATTCAAGTAATGGCTCCCAGTTTGCAGTCATCTGCAAACTTTGTTAGCCAGAGTCCCTTAGTGTTGGCCTGTACTTCAAAGAAATAGATACCAAACAAGAGCGGTCCCAGGACTGAACCCTGAGATACTCCACTTGTCACTTCTCTGGAGCTGGATTTAGGGTCGGCTACTTTTACAGTGTGGATTCTGTCAGTAAGCCAGTTGGCAACCCATCGAGTGATGTAAGGATTAATACCCAGCTTAGTAGGTTTATCTATGATTCCAGAATGGGGGATGGTGTCGAAGCCCTTGGCGAGGTCCATATAGGCTGTGCAGACTGCCTTACCCTCGTCCACATCTCTGGAGACTGATTCTAAGAAGTCAGTCAGGTTCAGGAGACAAGATCGGCCCATCACAAACCCAAACTGGGTGGTGTCCAGTGTTTGAAGGTTGACAATGTCTTTGTTTTTAAGTTTCTTAATAATATGTTCCATGGCCTTGCAGATCAGGCTTGTCAGACTGATGGGGCGGTAGTTCCCAGGATCCAAGGCGGATACCCCCTTGTGGAGTGGGATAACTGTAGTTGTGCACCACTCGGGTCTATATTATTGGAATGAAAGTTTCAAACTCCGAATACCTTATGGTCGACACCATATGGTCGAAGTTTGAAAATTCCAAATCCGAAAAAAAAAAACTGACACAGGCAAACTGTCATAAAGTGTTTTATGCAGTTCGGCTGCACCCCTCCACACCCCCGCTACATAAATATACCAACTCACACTACATTGAAGTAAAGGGAAGAATTCCCTATGGCAATCTCTGTTCATTCTTGCGATGTTTCTCATATTCGCACATTTGGTGTCGCCCAAATGGTATTCGCCCATTGCAGACTTCACTGTACTAATATAGACCAGCACCACTCAGTGGGCATGAAGCCTGAGGTGAGGCTATGATTAAACATGACACTTAGGTGAGGTGCCAGTTCATATTGTAGTTCATGTAGTACACAGCCCGTGATATCATCTTGTCCCATGGATACTGTATTCTTAGCTTTGGAGAGTGTGTTTTTACCTGTGTGGCCATTATTACCGGAATTTGGCAATCTTTCAGTATTGAGATGGGCCATTTAGGGGGTGAGAGGGGAATGGATTTGGCACTGAATCAATCTGCCAGGATATTGGCAATATCCTTGGGATCAGTATATTTAATGCCATTCTGTTGTAGTTCAGAGCAGATCTGAGCATTGCCATTTAGATTATTGACATAGCTATAGAATGCCTTGTGGTTGTCTTTGGAATATTTGGCAATTTTATTTTCGGAACTAGCTTTGGATGATTTTATGAGGGATCTCAGCTTCTTACTGAGGCTGGTAAGGGAGTTTTTTGGATCCTGGGATTTTCCTCTTTTCTGCAGCAGTTTTATTTTCATTTTGTTGTAAAGTTTGTTTATGGCAGGGGACCACCAGATTGGCTTCCTTTTTTTGGAGGACAGCATCTTGGTTCTATTTGACATGGCACGATTCATGCACAAGTGAATGTGTTCATACAGTGCCTTAGTGTAGGATTCAGCAGTTGAACTTTCAGTTCCCATCTGCATGGGTGTCATGAAGTTTGTCACTTCTGACTTGAGTAACATGAAGTTGGCTTTGGAGAAGTTTTTTATGGAGGTTTCCTTACTGAGGGGTGGGGGTGGGATGTGGATGTCAAAGGTGATTAAGTTATGGTCAGACGTGACCAACAAGGGGGTGACCATAGATGTGGAGCATTGATTTCCCATGTTGGTAATGACCTAGTCTAGGATTTTGCAGCCCTGGTGGAACAATGGATTAGTTGATCCAGAGCATTGGAATTTATGAATTCCAAGAACTGTTGGGCAAAGATGTTGGTACACGAGTAGTTTTCCCAGTTAATGGCAGGGTAGTTGAAATCACCCAGTATTAGGGTGTTTGGTTGTATCTTACTATTTTGCAGTATGTTTAGAAAAGGTGTAGTGAGAATCTTGGGGCATGGTGGGGGATCTATAGAAAGCTACAATTTGGATTGAAGTCTTACCTAGTGTTAGTTGTACCTAGAGAATTTCAGACGGATTGTGTTGAGCAACTAGCCTGGTGGTGTGAATATCCTTCGTGAATATGGACACTCCTCCACCTTTAGTGTTTCAGTCCTGGTTTCGTGGCCGAAAAGTGTGTTAAGAGTTGTAGCCTGGTATAGCAGGGGTGCTCTTCAGAGCCTTGAACCAGGTCACAGTTACTGCACAGATATCAATGTTCTCCATTTTTAGGAGTGCCTCAAGGGAGTGCATTTTGAGGTTTAGACTTCTAGCATTGAGTAGCATTACCTTCAGATTTTGCATGCTTGTACCTGTTATGGTGGTAGTTTTGTCCTTTGAACTTTGCCTAAAAATGGCACTATAGGAGTGACAACAGCCTTAGCCAGTAACCTGAATCCTAGGGGTGACAGGTGCAGACCATCTCTCAAAGCATCGTGGTCTGTCGATCATGTCATCCCAGGCAGACAGATGCTGGATCCCCTTTGAATGACACCAGTAGCTTAGTCAATTGTTGAAGTCAATCATTTTGTCCTTATACTGTAGTATCATTCTGGGTGAAGGCAGGATGCTACTCAGGGCTAGGGTCATATCTGCCTGGGCCACATGATCTGAGAGCTCTTCCATGTCTCTTTTCATGTAGTCCAGGGAGGTACGTCAAGTCATTCACTCCAACATGGACAATGACAGAGTCGTATGTATACTTGTTGTTGAGCTGAGACAGGCAAACTGTCATAAAGTGTTTTATGCAGTTCGGCTGCACCCCCCACACCCCTGCTACTTAAATATACCAACTCACACTACATTGAAGTAAAGGGAAGAATTCCCTATGGCGATCTCCGTTCATTCTTGCAATGTTTCTCATATTCGTACATTTGGTGTCGCCCAAATGGTATTCACCCATTGCAGACTTCACTGTACTAATATAGACCAGCACCACTCAGTGGGCATGAAGCCTGAGTTGAGGCAATGATTAAACATGACACTTATGTGAGGTGCCAGTTAATTTTGTAGTTCATGTAGCACACAGCCCGGGATGTCATCTGGTCCCATGGATGCTGTATTCTTAGCTTTGGAGAGTGCGTTTTTACCTGTGTGGCCATTATTACCAGAATTTGGCAATCTTCCAGTATTGAGATGGGCCCTTTAGTGGGTGAGAGGGGGGTGGATTTGGCACTGAATCAATCTGCCAGGATATTGGCAATATCCTTGGGATCAGTATATTTAATGCCATTCTGTTGTAGCTCAGAGCAGATCTGAGCATTGCCATTTAGATTCTTGACATAGTTATAGAATGCCTTGTGGTTGTCTTTGGAATCTTTGGCAATTTTATTTTCGTAACTAGCTTTGGAGGATTTTATGAGGGATCTCAGCTTCTTACTGAGGCTGGTAAGTTAGTTTTTTGCATCCTGGGATTTTTCTCTTTTTTGCAACAGTTTTTTCCTTTTGTTGTAAAGTTTGTTTATGGCAGGGGACCACCAGATTGGCTTCCTTTTTTTGGAGGAGAGTATCTTGGTTCTATTTGACATGGCACGATTCATGCACGAGTGGATGTGCTCATACAGTGCCTTAGTGTAAGATTCAGCAGTCGAACTTTCAGTTCACATCTGCATGGGTGTCATGAAGTTTGTCACTTCTGACTTGAGTAACATGAAGTTGGCTTTGGAGAAGTTTTTTATGGAGGTTTCCTTACTGAGGGGTGGAGGTGGGATGTGGATGTCAAAGGTGATTAACTTATGGTCAGACCTGACCAACAAGGGGGTGACCATAGATGTGGAGCATTGATTTCCCATGTTGGTAATGACCTGGTCTAGGATTTTGGAGCCCTGGTGGGACAATGGATTAGTTGATCCAGGGCATTGGAATTTATGAATTCCAAGAACCGTTGGGCAAAGATGTTGGTACACAAGTAGTTTTCCCAGTTAATGGCAGGGTAGTTGAAATCACCCAGTATTAGGGTGTTTGGTTGTATCTTAATATTTTGCAATATGTTTAGAAAAGGTGTAGTGAGAATCTTGGGGCATGGTGGGGGTCTATTGAAAGCTACAATTTGGATTGCAGTCTTACCTAGTGTTAGTTGTACCTAGAGAATTTCAGATGCATTGTGTTGGGCACAGGGATGTCGGGAGGCATACACACTGTACTGATTTCAGTACAACTTATTTAGAAGAGGGGGTAGCTTTTTATACGGCATTGCTCCTTTAAGGATGCTGGGTGCAAACCATAGAGCTGAGCTCACATCACATCCAACTGCTGGGTGCCAGAAACATAGAGCAGAGCTCACATCACGTCATGTCTGACTGGCTGCAAGCGGGAAACGTATAGCAGGAACAATGGATTATCGTCGTCATGTCCAGCTGGCTGCGAGCGGGAAATGTGCACAAATGAATTATCGTTGGGGCAATTGAGGCTGTGAGTGGGAAATGTGTGCGAATGGATTATTGTTGGGGCAATTGGGTGAATGAGATTATCAGGTAAGCAATGGAGTGTGTGTGAATGGATTATCTTTGGGGCAATCGGGTGAATGAGATGCATTGCTGATACTGTACTGTGTTGTAAAGGGGGGGTGGATGATGTAGTCCTTTTTGGTGAAGATATCTAGTTGTAACTATGAACCTGTTATCAGTTTGCCATCCATTCCCTATTGCAATATTACTAGGGTATCATTTTTTTAATGTAACATAGCCAATTTATTCCTCAAGGGCAACAGGCACTTTATTTGTAGATGAAACAATGAAATATAAAGTTTGCTAGCAGCAACCTCTTCATTAGTTGCAGATTTTTTTAATGTGGAGTTATGTAGATGGCTTTTACTAGTTCAGAGATTGTGCATATTTACTGATACTGGTGGACTGTAGAAGTTTGAGTAAACTTTTATGATGGAAATGTTCTGAATTGGGCTCTTTTGTCATTATTGGTGCATGCATTTTGTTTCATTGTTTACTGGAAAAATGTTCAAAACAATAAATTTAAAACACTAACTATACTGTATTGTACAAGGAATATAATGTAATACAATCAGAGAGGTGTATCAAAGAGCATGTGTATGTTTCATGTGCAAGGGGTTTCAATGAATGTGAGTTTCAAGGGCAGATAAGTTTTAATGCTAAGTCTAGTTTCATTTTAAGACTGCATTGCTTTGTTTAGCAGATATTTATTGGTGTTCGTGCTGTAAAATGCAAAATAAAACTTTTCTGGCAAATCATTTAGGAATGAAGTCACTAAATAATGACACACATTAAGTTTCAGACGTCATAACTTTCAGAAAAATGCATGCTAAAGCAAGACCTGTTATTCTATCAACTGTCTTTAAGTTTATACAAGATCAATTTTTAGTACTGTTTATATGTTCCCCCAATATATTTTGCCTTGTCCTGATTTCCTGCATTAAGAGGTTGAGAGGTACATGCAAATCAATCGCTTTATAGAATTTGGAATATCCAAACCTCTCAACTGTCCCCAATTTTGGCTGAAAATGTTGCTCTCCCCCTAATAATCCCTCTGCAAAATAGCAATTTTGGAAGAAAACATGGAGGGTTTACAATTATAAATAACTGTAATGATCAGTTATAGATTACTTTTATTTCAGAAATGTATGTAGATGATCTTATTTTGTCAGCTGCTCAAGTTAACAGTACTAATTTTAAAAATGTGTCCCTTCTTTGACAGGTTCCCAGCTGTATTGTCTGGAAATTTTATATTTTTGCATCACATTGTTGGTCTGTTTTTCATAAAATTGTGGTTTTCTGGCAAATTAGTGACAAATCGTTAAAGACTGAAGTTAGAAAATAATGGCAGACATTCGAGTTTCAGATTTCATACCCTTCAGAAAATTTGTACTAATGCAAGACCTACTACTATTATATTATCTTTCTAAGTTTATAAGAGCAATATTTAAAAAAAAATGTCCTTATTTTTGGGCCTTTGCCTCAGTTTTATTTATGGGTTTGTTGTTCTAAGAGGTTGAGAGGTATTTGTGTGTGTGTGTGTGTGTGTGTGTGTGTGTGTGTGTGTGTGTGTGTGTGTGTGTGTGTGTGTGTGTGTGTGTGTGTCTGAGAGGTAGGTAGCATACCTCTCAACTGTCCAAATTTTGCAGAATGTCCAGATTTTTGCCCCGTATTTTTTGTCTGTTCCTCATAAATTTTGTGATTTTCTAGAAAATCATTGAAGGCTGAATAATGATAAACATTTGAGTTTCAGACTTCATGTCCTTTAGAAAAATTAATACTAGCACAAATCCTGTTATTCTATCAACTTTCTTATACTAGCACAAATCCTGTTATTCTAGCAACTTTCTAAGTTCACGAGAGCATTATTTAATATCTGTCCCTGTTTATTTTAGACTTTGTCCATATTTCTTGCACTAAGAGGTAGGTAGGTGTGTGTGTGTGTGAATGAAACACCCTAGTTAGAGGTAGCAGGTGGTTATTAATTTACTCAAGCTCAAAACCTGTACCTTAGTTACAGAAAACAAAAGCATGAATCCTCTACCCCAACTACCATGCTGCATTTTACAAAGAACTGACTTTCAGGTTCATTTTCAATTCAAGGAACCGAGTTTGAGTGAATTTATATTATATTACTGAAGAGGCATTACAGCGAATGCCTCTTCATCGACACTAAAAGAGCGAACAGTGAATTACGAGAATGACCATAGCTTGGCTGGGGAGGGGGGTAGCAGTTTGAGAGCTGTGAGTACAAATTTGAAAATCCTAGCTACACCCCTGGTTGGGCAACTAGCCTGGTGGTGTGAATATCCTTCATGAATATGGACACTCCTCCACCTTTAGTGTTTCAGTCCTGGTTTGGTGGCCGAAAAGTGTGTTAAGAGTTGTAGCCTGGTATAGCAGGGGTGCTCTTCAGAGCCTTGAACCAGGTCGCAGTTACTGCACAGATATCGATGTTCTCCATTTTTTGGAGTGCCTCAAGGGAGTGCATTTTGAGGTTTAGACTTCTAGCATTGAGTAGCATTACCTTCAGATTTTGCATGCTTGTACCTGTTATGGTGGTAGTTTTGTCTTTTGAAATTTGCCTAAAAAAGGCACTATAGGAGTGACAACAGCCTTAGCCTGTAACCTGAATCCTAGGGGTGACAGGTGCAGACCATCTCTGGCAAAGCATCATGGTCTGTCGATCATGTTGTCCCAGGCAGACAGATGCTGGATCCCCTTTGAATGACACCAGAAGCTTAGTCAATTGTTGAAGTCAGTCATTTTGTCCTTATACTGTGGTATAATTCTGGGTGAAGGCAGGATGCTACTCAGGGCTAGGGTCATATCTGCCTGGGCCACATGATCTGAGAGCTCTTCCATGTCTCTTTTCATGTAGTCCAGGGAGGTACGTCAAGTCATTCACTCTAACATGGACAATGACAGAGTCGTATGTATATTTGTTGTTGAGTGACTTGAGTGCATGTATTATGTGGTGGATCCTGGCACCCGATAGGCAGCTGACTGTAATTTTCTCCTTGTTCAGCCTGGTGAGTGGGACATCAGTGTGCCTGACTATAGAGTGACCTATGACTAAAGTGTTGGGTACGTTGTCTTGCCTTAGGGGCTGTTGTTGGGTGGCACACTTGTGTTGTGAGCTATGTGACACTTTGGTTGTGATTGGTGTTTGTTTGCATTTCAGCTTCAGAGGTCTTTGTTGTTTGGGCAGGTTACTTTTAAGGTCCTCCTCATATCAGGGTTTAGTGTTGCTATGTGAGGATGTTGATAGGTAATTAATGAAATGTTAGTACTGTTCATAATGTCCTATGTATTACATTTTTTCTTTTGTATGTAATTAATGTGGAGCTTTTCTCCCCGGGCCTACACTGAAAATGGGCTCTTCCTAAGCCCAGTGGACTTTCTTGGTTAACAAATGCAATAAATAAATAAATAAATAAATTTTCTTCTAAACTGAGAACACGTGTTTTGTTTTCTATTTCCTGTGGGAATTCTATATAAAGTTATATTGCATTTTCCTGTGGAACATTCTCTTTAATTATTTATTTATTTGCATTTGTTTACCAGGAAGGTCCAATGGACCAGAGTGCCCATTTTTAGTGGAGGCCCGGGGAGAAAAACTCTACAATGATATATACAAAACATACAATTTGAGAAAAACACTAGATAACAATGTGATACATACAGTTAGAATAAAACACAAGATAGCAATTATAACAAATTGATCTGTGAAGCTCAGGTAAGACTGTGATACTTACAGTTTGATAGAAACACAGATTACACTTATAGCAGATTAAACTGCATAAAAGTTTTAACAAATGAAGAAAAGGCTGGCAAAGTACTTGTGAGTAAATCTAGCTATTGGCAGTATAATATAATTGTTGATACAAGAAGAGGCATAGCAGCTGTGTCAAAAATATCATATAGAAAATACTTTTACACAAGGGTAAATACATTTGCTCAAAAGTAAAGGAGAGGTTTATCTGTAAAGGAGGTAAGGGTGTAGGGATAGGAGATAGAAAGGGGGAAGGAAGGAAAGGCCGGGGTAGAAGGGAAGAGACAAAGGTCAGGTTATAGGTTGTGAGGAGGTGGCACAGGGGCATTGCCAGTGGGAGGAGAGATGATGTTTCAAAGATTTCTTAAAGATAGATGTATTGCTAGCCGATCTAAGTGAGGGTGGGAGAGAGTTCCATAGTTTAGCAGTGGAAAAAGAGTGGAGCCAGTGTCCAGCAGTGAGGTTGGGTTTCTCTACCTGTAGGAGCATTAGATTTTCTGAACAGAGAAGCCTATTTGGGTGATATAGAGTAAACAGATTTAATAATAGATCAATTTCATCCCGCGCCATCTGTCACTTTGTCATATGGGACTTCACTGGCCTATCACTCCACAACATTAACTGTGTCAGAGTTTCCACAGTTTCCTGTTCCTTCCTTTGCTGTCCAGCTTCAAGTGAATGTTTATACTGGTTTCCTGTGGTAGACTCAAAAATATCTTCATATGGTACCTGACTAATTGCTTCCCATTGCACTGGTTTCCCCTTAGTTTGGATGTCTATTGATCTGTCCTGTTGTGGTGCTTTCTGAGTTAGATTTTCTACACTGAATCATTCACTTCGCAGGTACTCCATAACTCCAACTTCTATTTTTTTAACTTTTCTACTTTACTAATCTTTTTTTCTACATTCCTTCTTTGTGATATTATTTTTTATTTTGAAATTTTCCATGTCTGGATGCCTTTGCCTGTATTTATCTTTGAATATCTCTGTGGCTGATTTCTTTATGTTGATTAAATTGTCTCTCACCTTTGCATAAATATTGAACCATATAAAATCTCTCTTTATTTCCAATGTCCATATTTCTTTTTTATACTTTTCAAAAATAGCTAAGTTTTGTTGTTTATATTTTCACATTTCCTCAGATGCTTCTTTTTCCAAACAGTTTCTTGGTCTATATAATGTTTATCACAAATCTGTTGTATTAATGACCACTAATTTGTATTTGAAGCTTCTGACACATTTTTCTTGTAGAAGTGTATTTTCTTTCCTCTAATTTCTCTTATTCTTTTTGTATATCTTGTCTCTAGAAATTCTGGGCTTTTTGCATAATAGACAGTACATAATTTATTTCTTATTCTCAATAGTCCACTCTATCGTCTTTATGGCTCTTCTTTGGCCTATCAGTTTTTGTGATTTTTGTGAACTGCTACTTCCTTCAACAGTGGGGTCATCACCCCCCCCCCCACCACCACCACCATTGTAGGAATGTTTCCATATTTTGAGGATTATACACTGTCATTTTTTCCAGTCCTGGCACAAGTGAGCCTACCAGGATTGGGCACTTTTTTGTCCAGGGTCTTATTCACCCAGCTATCTTTTTTAATTTTTGACCTACGTCTGTCCATGATATATGCTATATAAATACAGCCTATATATCAGTGTCTTCTTGCAGAGATTTTGTGAAATACAGGGTCCACCTCATGAAGGTACTCACCAGGACTTGAGGATGAATTCAATTTCAGCACTACTACTTTCCTTTGCTTGCTGACTTTTCATCTCTCCATTCGGACCCCAACTACCTGCATGGCTTTACTGATGTACCCCAAGGCTCTATTCTTGGTCCCCTCCTCTTTAATGTCTTTATCAATGACCTCTATATCTTTGCAGGTCCAGCCCCTGTCATATAGTATAGATGATTCCACACTTCTGTCTGCATCTAATAACCAACCTCAACTCCTCCATATATTTTTCCCTAGTCGAGAAATGACTCCATCATGTTGAGCTTCTACTCAGCCCTAAAAACAGTTGCTGGTATTTTCTCCAAATCACACATGCCTGACAAAGCAAAGTTCAAAATGTTTTCATATTAAAACATCCAGGCAGATAGGTTCAGTGCTAACTTTACTCCCTCTCACCCCCTAAAGGGCCCATCTCTATACTGGAAGAATGCAAAGTTCCTGTAATCACAGCTGCACAGGTAAAAACCACACTCTCCAAAGCCAAGAACACAGCATCCATGGGATCTGACAACATCCCAGGCTGCATTCTATATGAACTGCAGAATGAACTGCACCCCACCTAAGCACCATGTTCAAGCATAGCCTCACCTCAGGCTTTGTGCCCACTGAATAGCGCACAGTGACTTTTATCCCACTCCACAAAGGGGGAGCCACCATGGACCCCAGGAACTGCTGCCCCATTAGCCTAACAAGCCTGGTCTGCAAGGCCATTGAACATATCATCACGGATCTTACACACAAAGTCATTAGTAATCTCCAACTTTGGACCCCACCCCGTTCGGGTTTGCAAAAGGTCATGTCTCCTAAACCTGATAGACTTCTTTGACGCAGTCACCAAAGCCGTAGATGAGGGTAAGGTAGTTCACACAGCCTATCTAGATCTCGCCAAGGCTTTTGACACAATCCACCACTCTGGAATTATAGATAAACTCACTAAACTAGGTATAACTCCCTATGTCACAAAATGGGTTGCCAACTGGTTCACTGACAGAATCCACACTTTGAAAGTAGCAGACTCCAAATCCGACTTCAGACCAGTGACAAGTGGAGTACCACAGGGTTCAGTCATGGGTCCTCTCCTGTTTAGTATCTACATTTCTGAAATACAGGCTAAAACAGAAAGTCTTTGGCTAATGAAGTTTTCAGATGACTGCAAACTAGGAGCCATAATTGAAACTCCTAATGACGTGGGCATCCTACAAAAGGGCCTCACAGAGACAGATGCCTGGTGTCAAACCCATGGCCTCAAGCTCAATGCCAAAAAGTGCATTGTCGTCCCCTTTGGTAAAAACTCTGTACCCATGAGCTGCCACATAGGTGGTAGTCTATTTAACACCAAAAGTGTGATAAGAGACCTTGGGACACAGGTGGACAGTAGTCTCTCCTTTGATAATCACATCATCACAGTAGTCAAGAAATCCTTCTACATGGCACACCTCATCACAAAAGGTTTCTCATCCAGGAAACCAAGAGGTCATTGTTCCCCTCTACTCGTCACTCATTAGACCCATTATAGAATACAACACCCCTTTTGGTATGTACCTCACAAGACATCTACAATAACTGGAAAGGCCACAGAAATACCTCACAAAGAGGATTACCAGCCTCAAACAGATGCCCTATGCAGACCGTCTAAAAAAACTCCAGCTTTACTCTGCCGCATATCGCCTACTCAGAGGCGATCTCTGCCTAACATACAAAGCTGTGTCAAACCCAGAGCTGTTGGATATGCTCCACTTAAAGAAATCCCAATCCCTCCAAACTACACGATCTAGGGACCTAAACCTTGTCACTACAATAAACAGAACATGCTGGAGGGATAGATTATTGTCCCAGAGACTTCCCATACTCTGGAATAAACTACATATCTATATCAAACAAAGCTCCTCATTAGCACTCTTCAACAAAAATCTTGATGATTGGGTGGGAAATAGGAAATTCACCCCTGGGATCACCTCTGTGGCACTGCTCGACAGGGGCACAGGAAAATAATTTTCTTGGGTGGCGAAAGGCAGGGTACCTTTTTGACTAGGCTTATATAGGCCCTATGGCCAATAGCCTAGTGCCTACCTATGAAGCTATGAACCTATAAACAAAACTGAAACTGAAGTAGTCTCCCATAGAAATCTTTTTGGAATGATTACAGATGCCAACCTTAAATATGACCTGCATGTTCGAAATAATATTTAAGACTCATCAAAAATTAGGACTGCTCTAGAGGAATAAACACTCCCTTAGTACTCCACCAGAACCACTTCTGCCACTACCGTCCTTCTCTCATCTCTCTTATATAATCCTAAGTAACCTTCAGGCTGCAGCTAAACATAAGTTGGAGGCATCTTATAATAATGCTGCAAAATTTGCCAGCAACAAACAATACCACGACCACCACTGTACTGTCCTTAACGACCACTGTACTGTCCCTAACGTCCACCACTGTACTGTCTTGAATATCCACCACTACTGTCCTTAACGTCCACCACTGTACTGTTCTGAATATCCACTACTATACTGTCCTTAATGACCACCACTGTACTGTCCTTAACATCCAGCACTGTACTGTCCTGAATATCTGCCACTGTGTTGTGCTTAAAGTGTTGAATTGGCTTGAACTGCCTCATCACTTAGATTACATACAGCTTATCCCCACTCACAACATTATTCATACAGTCAACAACTGCAGTACATTTTGTCGATCATCTAGTCAGGATAAAACAGACAAACATTCTTGGGTTCTGTTCAAGCAGCTTTATTACACACAAACACATCAGGAATGAGGCTTTGTAACTTAAACTTAAATAAACTTATAAACAGACTGACTACTGCACTCATACATGTTAACACTCTGGCTGTTCTCGCAAAATGGCACTGCTGCCTGCACATGCTTACTATTTATATGCAAGTGCGTCACTTGGAAATGCTTCTTGAAGTTACAACACATGCTCTGTTCTACAGAAATGAAAGTCAGTCAAACGAGTTGTCAGTATTTTGAAATTTAGGTCGTTTGGGTGTTGGTCAAATGGAAGTCATTCAAATGAGTTTTAGGTCAAGTGAAGTAGACCCAGATACTGATATTGTCACACTTTGACCTCTCAAGTAATTGCTTTGCACTCTATACTGCACGTTCAGCCAGACCCTTTGACTGTGGATATTCAGGACTGCTAGTAATATGGACAAAGTCCCACTCTTTATCAAATCTCTGAAAAAATTGGTTGGTAAGCTGGGTACCATTGTCTGATATAACTCTGTGTGGACTACCTTGTACTGGGAAGTGCCGTTTCAACTTTGTGATGATAGTACTAGACATTAGGTTAGGTAGCAAATCAGTTTCAAGCCAATTTGAGTAAGATTCTATAATGCTGATTGTTCCTCTCAAATATGTAATTAGCCACAGTAGACCAAGGTAGTTAAGGAATCTGGTTTAGCTAAAGTGGCTCTCTTTGCAAATGTGGTTTAGTACTATTTTAGACTGAACACGAAGAAAGCACTTTATCAATGTCTTTTGACACAGAAGGCCAAAACACTAGTCTTCTTGCCCTTCTTTTGGTAGAATCAGAACCTGAGTGGCCACGGGTCGATCGAACTGTTAAAACATTGAATGTTGAGAAAAAAAAAATAAAAACAACAAAAAAAAAACGAAATGGTGTAGGCAGAGGGGCAAGCCCCCCCTGCACCCACCACACCCCCGCTACTTAAATATACCAACTTTGAGACCGGACTACATTGAAGTAAACAGAAATCTCCCCTTACAGAGATTTCTGTTTACTTGTTCGATGTTCTGCAGTTTTGTTATTCTCGTGTCAACAATGTCAGATGTAATATGGACCCAGTGGCGACGATATAAAATCTGGATATACTCATGTTGTAAGGAAGAAGGAACAACAATTTTAGGACCTTTGAAAAGGATGCCCTCTTCCATCAACATTTCATCTGTATAAGGAAAGTAAGGTTGTACTGCTGGCAGTAGACAAGATTGCTTTGATGGACATCAAACATAAATGAAGTGGTTGAGCTTTAGCAAAACTGGATCAGTCATTGTATGATCTCTTAGCTCACCTAATCTCATATTAGAAAAATTATGCACCTCTGTCATCAAAGTCAAAATTCTCTGCATTGTGCCATTCTGTAGTATTTCTGGGTGATCTGGATAAGGTATCAGCCAGATAAAGAAGTTTGCCTTTAGTGTAGACCTTTCTGAAGTTGTACATTTGTAATCTGAGCATCATTCTTTGTAGTCATGCTGGAGCTGTATTCATAGGCTTCTTTAAAATAATGACTAGAGACTGATGATCAGTCTCAATCTGGGTAGCTTGGCCATAAATATGATCATGGAACTTCCAACATGTAAAGACAATAGCTAAAAGTTCCTTCTCAATCTGAGCATACTACATTTCAGTTTGGGTAAGAGTTCGAGATGCATAGGCAACAGGTCTGCCTTCCTGGAGAATAACTGCACCTAGACCGAACCTTGAAGCATCACAAAAAGAATAACTGGTTTACTGACATCATAGTAGCGCAATGTATGTGGACTAGAAATGCTTTGCTTAAGGTTGTCAAATGCTGTCTGGTGCTGTTCTATCCATGACGAGGCAACCTTTTTGCATATCAGCTGTCTTAAACTTGCTGACATCTCACTAAAATCAGGTATAAACTTGCCCAAGTAGTTAACCATACCCAGAAAATGCTGTAGAGCTTGGACATTGTCTGCGGCTGGCATCTCAAGAATGGCTACTTGCTTGGATGGATCAGGTCATAAGCCAGTACTGGTGAATAATTGACCTACATATATGACTTCTGGGTGCCTGAATTTACACTTCAAAGGACTGAGCTTCCAGTTCACTGCACGTGCTCTGTCCACAACTCTTCAGAGGTTTTGTTCATGCTCTGCTTCTCCACTGCCTCTGACCAGTAAATCATCAACAATGTCACATGAATAACCCAAAAAATGTATTCCGTTGCATGCTGAAAGACTTCACTTGCAGAATTTATACCAAAAGGTATCCTAAGGAATTTGTATCTGCCAAATGGGGGTACTGACTGTAGTCAGCAGTGAAGATTTGCGATCCACCATCACTTGCCAAAATGAACTCTTTGCATCCAAGACAGAAAAAAAAAACAGTAGCATTTGGCATTAGGGTAGTGACCTCCACTACTGTATGCATGGGATGATGGGGTCTCTTTAATGCTTTGTTCAATTCTCTTGGATCAATGCATGTTCTGATTTCATCCAAACTCTTTTTATGAGCAGCTACCATGGACAATACCTACTCCATGGTCCTTGACCTTATCCTGCATGGCTATTGGAATTCTCCTTGTTGGTCTGACCACTGAACTGACCTCTGGATCTAGTTTCATGGAGTACACAATTGGAAGTTTGCCCAACTTATCATAATAAATATCAACACATCAGCATACTCTGAGAAAATGGTATGGGGTGGAACTGGAACTAGGACAGGTGCTTATATGATGGACTTCTTTGGTAAAAGAAAGCAGTTTCATTCTCAAGCTGTCTCTAAGACCTAATAGTGACTGCACAGGTCTTTGGACTATATAGAATTGCAAGCAGTAACTGTTCTAAGCATAAAAGCATGAAAGCATTTCTGAGCCTTTGGTCTGAATTTCTTCAACCCCATAAGCAACAAGTTTTGCACCACTAGTTAAGTTGCTCACCAGCTCTCACCCTAGTAAATGTTTCCACTGACATAACATTACACTTTGAACCAGTGTCCACTTTGAGCTCTGTGGGCTTACCATTAATCAGAACAATACAGAACAATTCATTTTTTGTTAACAAATCAGCCTTTTCACCAACCAATGATACATCATCTACATAAAAAATAGGGTTGCAGATTTCTACTTGATCAACTTACATTTCTGAGTGACCATTCTTTATAACCGAATGGGGTTTTCTTGATGTGCAAAACTTTTGAAAATGGTTCAGTTTTTTACATTTACAAAATTGCTGACCAAATGCTAAACACTTTTCTCTTTTAGACTCATAACTGGCACCACAATTGTGACAGCTGACAATAAAGCTTGACTTGGGTTTTGCTGATTCACCCTTGCACTGCACTGAGCATGTCTGTTTTACTGAGCTAGTCTTTGAACTTGCTGGAAAGATACAGTTTCACCCTGGAGTATCCACAGGGGTTGCAGCTGTCATATGTTTAGGCCTGTTTCTGCTAGCCACATGTTGCATACTGTCTATGTTTGCTTTGTAGCCTGCTAAATGCTCTTGTCACTTGCAAGCATACTCATTTGCCTCTCTGTGAGCTCAAGGATTTGACAAATCTCTATGGCCCTACTCAACATTAAATCACCGTCATAAAGCAAAATCTTTCTTACTGCAGCACTATTGACACCACACACAAGTCACCAAATCTGTATGTTTTACCTTTATCTCTCAGGTCAGTAATATAAGCTGCAAAAGTTTCTCCTGGCTTTTGATCTCTCATGTAGAATAAATACCTCTCTAATGTGACATTCGCCTGGGGGTTACACATTTCTCTGAATTAACGCTTCAGACACTCAGGATTCTCTCTTGACTCAGACGGTACAACAATCTGAGAGTTTCCCCATCTCCAGGATATACAGCTGGTGCATACACAAATGAACGCTCCCTTTCAATGGCCTCAGACCCTGGTAAGTTAAGCAAAATGAATGCCCTTGTACATGCATCTTTATTTGAAAAAGCTGTTTGTATAAAGATGTATTCCTGCTCAAATACTCACCAATTCACTGCAATATTATGGTCAAATACAAGTGGACTGGGTCTGCGAAATGCCTCTGCCATATCAACACTCATTGGTAAAGGCCCTTGAATACATGCACAAACATACACACACACACACACACACACACATATATATATATATATATATATATATATATATATATATATATATATATATATATATATATATATATACATATATATATATGTGTGTGTGTGTATATATATATATATATATATATATATGTATGTGTATATATTTATATATATATATATATATATATATATATATATAGTATATGTGTATTTATTTATATATATATATATATATATATATATATATATATATATATATATATATATATATATATATATATATATATATATATATATATATATATATATATATATATATATATATATATATATATATATATATATATATATATATATATATATATATGCCAGAAATTTATGCCAGGACTTGTAACTGTGCCCAATAGCACAATAAGCCTCTAAAACAACTGTACTTTGCAAAATAAGTCTCCATAGCACAAGAACACTCTTGCAATCACTGTACTTTGAGAAACTACTCCTTATCAGTGCAAGAAACACTTTGAAATAATTGCACTTTGTGAATAAGCTGTATGCAACAGAAGAAACTCAGAGTAAGGAACACTTTGAAATGATTGCACATGCAAATGAACTGTATACAGAACACAGTAAACTTTTCAAAATGTCTCTACTTTGCAATATAACTCTGTACAGTGTAAGAAACACTTTGAAATGGCGGCACTCTACAAATAAATGTACATAGCACAAGAAACTTTTTAAAATGACTGTACTTTGACTGTACTTTGTGAAATATTTGCACTTTTTACACACAGTAAACTGAAATAAATGCTCCGTAATAAAGCAAATACTTTGCACACTCTGAGATACTTCAAACAACTCTAGTTAGGACTTGAATAGTTTTGATTAATGCGAAATGACAGCTCATGCCCAAAATTCAGTTGTTTTACTCCAAAACATGCAGTCATATTGCTTTTATGTGATCATTTATGCTTACTTGCCCTTTTATCATATTTGTTATGCTCATTTAATCTAATTTTATTCCCATTACACTTTCTTGTGTTCATTTTCCTGTTTTACTTTAAACATGCTTGCTTTGCAACCCAATGCAATTCTGATCCCCTTATGAGCTTTCCTGCTAATTGTTTTATCAGATACCATGGTTTCAAACATTCCATTTAATTATGAATGTGGTTTGTGCCCTCTGTTTGATTAATAATACGTTTGTGCCTTATAAATACTTTGTTTCATTTTCTTTACAAAATAAATCATTTGTGCAAGTTCTGATTACCTGTAGCTCATTTCTGGCACTTGTCCTTTTTAAACATGTCACTTCTGACACCATGTTCTTTAGACATGCCACTTCTGACACCATGTCGCTCATCTGGTCAGGATAAAACAGATGAACAGTTGTTGGTTCTGTTCAAGCAGCGTTATTACACAGAAACACATCAGGATTGAGCCTTTGTAACTTAAACTTAAATAAACATATAAACAGACTGACTGCTGCAATCATACATGTTAACACTCTGGCTGTTCTCTCAAAATGGCAGTGCTGCCTGCACATGCTCAGTATTTATATGCACGTGTGTCACTTGGAAATGCTTCTTAAAGTTACAACACACACTCTGGTCTACACTTCTAGTCCTATTTTCCACTTCTGCTACCCTATTAGACTACTTTTGAAGTAATGAATAACATTTTCTCAGCATATATAAACACCACAAATCTTTTGGCCAAAACTCTAGTTGTACTATGCACTAAAGATGGAATGATATCTCTCTGCAAATTAAATCAACCTGTAATCTCTTCAACTTCAAACACTTACTAAAAGACCACCTAAATAAGAACTAGTACCTCCCTGAAGCAAGCTTATTGCTAATTCCTTCTCTCTGTACTTAGGCTAGCTATTTCTTAGATAAAGTACAAATTTAATTTTGCCAAAGCTATGTTATCTACTCATCCCTATTCCAAACTGTCAAAGTCAAAATAAACTTTATTGTCACTTTGACTGACACAAGTGTGAACTGAGTGAAAATATGTTTCTTCGGATTCAATTTGCATACAATACATAAACTACATTTAACATGATAATACATAAAAGCCTGTTGACACAGACGACAAACACATCAATAGTAAATACTTGCATTATTTCATTGAGTTAACAGATTGTCACTCATTACTAGGTTATTAGCTTATTTTCAGTGGAAAAATTGCACTTAAGCGATTCAAGAATTAAGCACTCAAGAATTATTGATAAATTCACCAAACAAGGCATCAACCCCTATATCACTAGGTGGGTTGCAAATTGGCTCAACGATAGAACCCACAGTGTGAAAGTAGCGGACTCCAAGTCAGACTGCCGACCAGTCATGAGTGGAGTCCTACAGAGATAAGTCCTGGATCCTCTACTGTTTGGCTTCTACTTCACAGAAGTCCAGGCCAACAAGGAGGGACTCTGACTCACCAAGTTGGCAGAGGACTGCAAGATTGGAGCCATTATTAACACCCCAACAGATGTAGACATCCTACAAAAAGGCCTCACTGAGACCACTGACTGGTGTCGAAACCATGGGCATAAGCTTAATGCTAAAAAATGCATCATCTGCCCCTTTGGGAAAAACTCAGTTTCCACTAATTACCACATTGATGGGAGCCCACTAAACACTAAAGGCATTATAAGAGATCTGGTGACACAGGTTGACAACAAACACTCTTTCAACCACCATATAGCCACTGTGGTCAGAAAGTCCTTTTGGCACATCTCATTTCCAAGGGCTTTGCATCCAAGAAGAAAGAGGTCATCATCTCTCTCTACTCTTCCCTCATTAGGCTAAACCTCGAGCATAATGCCGTGATCATTCCTGATGATGATTCACCTCCTCTCTGTAGGCTGTCTCATCATCATTCCTAATGATGATTCACCTCCTCTCTGTAAGCTACCTAGTCATCATTCCTAATGATGATTCACCTCCTCTCTGTAAGCTGCCTAGTCATCATTCCTGATGATGATTCACGTACACTCTGAAGGCTGTCTCATCATCATTCCTGATGATGATTCATGTACTCTCTGTAGGCTGTCTCATCATCACTCCTAATGATGATTCACCTCCTCTCTGTAGGCCGTCTCATCATCACTCCTGATAAAGATTCACTTCCTCCCTGTAAGCTGTCTCATCATCATTCCTGATGATGATTCACCTCCTCTCTGTAGGCTGTCTCGTCATCATTCCTGATGATGATTCACCTCCTCTCTGTAGGCTGTCTTGTCATCATTCCTAAGGATGATTTACCTCCTCTCTGTAGGCCATCTCGTCATCACTGCTGATGATTCACCTCCCCTCTGTAGGCTGTCGCGTCATAACTCTTGATGATTCACCTCCTCTCTGTAAGCTGTCTCGTCATCACTCCTAATGATGAATCATCTCCTCTCTGTAGGCCATCTCGCCATCAGTCTTGATGATTCACTTCCTCTCTATAGGCTGTCTCATCATCACACCTGATAATGATTCCCCTCTCTCTGTAGGCTGTGTTGTCATCATTCCTGATGATGATTCACGTACTCTCTGTAGGCCATCTCGTCATCATTCCTGATGATTCATCTCTTCTCTGTAGGCCATCTCGTCATCACACCTGATGATGATTCACCTCCTCTCTGTAGGCTGTCTTGTCATCATTCCTGATGATGGTTCACATACTTTCTGTAGGCTGTCTCATCATCACTCCTGATAAAGATTCACCTTCTCTCTGTAAGCTGTCTCATCATTCCTGATGATGATTCACTTCATCTCTGGAGGCTGTCTCATGTTCACCTCATCTCTGTAGGCTGTCTCGTCATCACTCCTCATGATGATTCACGTTCTCTCTATAGGCTGTCTCGTAATCACACCTGATGATGATTCACCTCCTCTCTGTAGGCTGTCTCATCATCACTCCTGATGATGATTCACCTCCTCTCTGTAGGCTGTCTCATCATCACTCCTGATGATGATTCCCCTCCTCTCTGTAGGCTGTCTCGTCATCACTCCTGATAAAGATTCACTTCCTCTCTGTAGCCTGTCTCATCATCACTCCTGTTGATGATTCACTTCCTCTCTGTAGCCTGTCTCGTCATCACTCCTGTTGAGGATTCACTTCCTCTCTGTAGCCTGTCTCGTCATCACTCCTGTTGATGATTCACTTCCTCTCTGTAGCCTGTCTCGTCATCACTCCTGTTGATGTTTCACCTCCTCTCTGTAGCCTGTCTCATCATCATTCCTGATGATGATTCACTTCCTCTCTATAGGCTGTCTCGTCATCACACCTGATGATGATTCCCCTCACTCTGTAGGCTGTCTCGTCATTATTCCTGATGAATCACCTCCTATTTGTAGGCCATCTCATCATCAGTCCTGATGATGATTCACCTCCTCTCTGTAGGCTGTCTCATCATCACTCCTGATGATGATTTACCTCCTCTCTGTAGGCTGTCTCATCATCACTCCTGATGATGATTTACCTCCTCTCTGTAGGCTGTGTCATCATCACGCCTGATGATGATTCACCTCCTCTCTGTAGCCTGTCTCATCATCACTCCTGTTGATGTTTCACCTCCTCTCTGTAGCCTGTCTCGTCATCACTCCTGTTGATGATTCACCTCCTCTCTGTAGGCTGTCTCATCATCACTCCTGATGATGATTCACCTCCTCTCTGTAGGCTGTCTTGTCATCACTCTTGATGATGATTCACCTCCTCTCTGTAGGCTGTCTCGACATCATTCCTGATGATGATTCACCTCCTCTCTGTAGGCTGTCACGTCATAACTCTTGATGATGCTGTTGGCTGTTTCATCATCACTCCTGATGATGATTCACCTCCTCTCTGTAAGCTGTCTCGTCATCACTCCTAATGATGAATCATCTCCTCTCTGTAGGCCATCTCGCCATCAGTCTTGATGATTCACCTCCTCTCTGGAAGCTGTCTCATCATCACTCCTGATGATGATTCACTTCCTCTCTGTAGGCTGTCACGTCATCATTCCTAATGATTCATCTCTTCTCTGTAGGCCATCTCGTCATCACACCTGATGATGATTCACCTCCTCTCTGTAGGCTGTCTTGTCATCATTCCTGATGATGGTTAACATACTTTCTGTAGGCTGTCTCATCATCACTCCTGATAAAGATTCACCTTCTCTCTGTAAGCTGTCTCATCATTCCTGATGATGATTCACTTCATCTCTGGAGGCTGTCTCATGTTCACCTCCTCTCTGTAGGCTGTCTCGTCATCATTCCTAATGATTCACGTACTCTCTGTAGGCTGTCATGTCATCACTCCTGATGATGATTCACCTCCTCTCTGTAGGCTGTCTTGACATAATTCCTGATGATGATTCACCTCCTCTCTGTAGGCCATCTCGTCATCACACCTGATGATGATTCACCTCCTCTCTGTAGGCTGTCTTGTCATCATTCCTGATGATGGTTCACATACTTTCTGTAGGCTGTCTCATCATCACTCCTGATAAAGATTCACCTTCTCTCTGTAAGCTGTCTCATCATTCCTGATGATGATTCACTTCATCTCTGGAGGCTGTCTCATGTTCACCTCCTCTCTGTAGGCTGTCTCGTCATCATTCCTAATGATTCACGTACTCTCTGTAGGCTGTCATGTCATCACTCCTGATGATGATTCACGTACTTTCTGTAGGCCGTCTCATCATCACTCCTGATAAAGATGCACTTCCTCCCTGTAAGCTGTCTCATCATCATTCCTGATGATGATTCACCTCCTCTCTGTAGGCCATCTCGTCATCACTCCTGATGATGATTCACCTCCTCTCTGTAGGCTGTCTCCCCATCATTCCTGATGATGATTCACCTCTCTCTGTAGGCTGTCTCGACATCACTCCTGATGATGATTCACCTCATCTCTGTAGGCTGTCACGTCATCATTCCTAATGATTCATCTCTTCTCTGTAGGCCATCTTGTAATCACACCTGATGATGATTCACCTCCTCTCTGTAGGCTGTCCATCATCACTCCTGTTGATGATTCACTTCCTCTCTGTAGCCTGTCTCGTCATCACTCCTGTTGATGATTCACTTCCTCTCTGTAGCCTGTCTCATCATCACTCCTGTTGATGTTTCACTTCCTCTCTGTAGCCTGTCTCGTCATCACTCCTGTTGATGTTTCACCTCCTCTCTGTAGCCTGTCTCATCATCACTCCTGTTGATGTTTCACCTCCTCTCTGTAGCCTGTCTCGTCATCACTCCTGTTGATGATTCACTTCCTCTCTGTAGCCTGTCTCATCATCACTCCTGTTGATGATTCACTTCCTCTCTGTAGCCTGTCTCATCATCACTCCTGTTGATGTTTCACCTCCTCTCTGTAGCCTGTCTCATCATCACTCCTGTTGATGATTCACCTCCTCTCTGTAGGCCGTCTCGTCATCATTCCTGGTGATGATTCACCTCCTCTCTACAGGCTGTCTCATCATCACTCCTGATGATAATTCACCTCCTCTCTGTAGGCTGTATCGTCATGATTCCTGAAGATGATTCACCTCTCTCTGTAGGCTGTCTCCACATCACTCCTGATCATGATTCACCTCCTCTCTGTAGGCTGTCTCGTCATCATTCCTGATGATGATTCACCTCCTCTATGTTGGCTGTTTTGTCATCACTCCTGATGATGATTCATCTCCTCTCTATAGGCTGTATCGTCATCATTCCTGATGATGATTCACCTCCTCTCTGTTGGCTGTCTCGTCATGACTCCTGATGATGATTCATCTCTTGTCTGAGGGCTGTCTCATCATCATTCCTGATGATTCATCTCCACTTTGTGGGCTGTCTTGTCATTCCTGATGATGATTCACTTCCTCTCTATAGGCTGTCTCATCATCACACCTGATAATGATTCCCCTCTCTCTGTAGGCTGTCTCATCATCATTCCTGATGATGATTCACCTCCTCTCTGTAGGCTGTCTCATCATCATTCCTGATGATGATTCACCTCCTCTCTGTAGGCTGTCTCGTCATCATTCCTGATGATAATTCACCTCCTCTCTGTTGGCTGTCTTGTCATCATTCCTGATGATGATTCACCTCCTCTCTGTTGGCTGTCTCATCAACATTCCGGATGATAATCCACCTCCTCTCTGTAGGCTTACGTGCAGTGTTTTGTGTGGATGATGTCCGCTGTCATGTGTGGATTTAGGTGGAATTTAAGGTAAGTGAGTGTTTTGTAAGGGTTTTGGGAGGGAATTTGGATTATGTGATTGTGTTTGTAAGTTGTACGTGTGGGTAGGGTAGGCAGGTGAAAGTATGAGTGTGCGAGTGTTGGATGTGCTGCTGTGTGTGTGTGTGTGTGTGTGTGTGTGTGTGTGTGTGTGTGTGCGCGTTAGGGACTGTAAAATGTTTGGGTGTGTGTTAGATGTGCTGCTGTGTGTGTGTGTGTGTGTGTGTGTGTGTGTGTGTGTGTGTGTGTGTGTGTTAGGGACTGTAAAATGTTTGGGTGTGTGTTTACTTTTTATGTTTGTGCAATCTCGGAGTTAGTATACATAAACCGAAGTGGTGCATGGGGATTTGGTCCCCTGCTTATATGTAGTGTATGTTTGTTGGTTTGCATTTTGTGTTTGTGTGTGTTTTCTCTGTTGGTTTGTTGTGGTTTGGGTTGGATAATGTATGTGTTGTGTGGTGTATGGTGTGTTTAGGTTCGTGATTTTGTGTTTCAAGGTTTTGGGGTTTTGGGATTTGGGACGTTCGACTTTATGATCTTGGGATACTGAAATTTGAGATAAAGTGAATTCCAGATGCCACATGGGTATTAATTGTCAGATAGCCAAGCCTCTGTGTCCTTGCATCAGGTAGCTGCAGAGGTACTTTATCACACTTCTTCCACTGCAAGACTTATTCTCATACTATTAGGTTTAATAGCTACCTCAATCACTCTGGTTCCTCAAGCAAGATACTAAATGAGAGTCTTGCAGTGGACTCTTAATATTTAGTGGTCCTTGATGTCTCACCTACTGGTATACACCTCACACCAATATGCAGGAAACACATCAGCTGGTTGCTGTCTTCCCCCATAATCTAAAAGGATTGACCATTTTTCTCCAACACCTCCAGCAACCATAATAACCATGGACGTTTTCCTTCTTGGTTAGGGGTGGAGCATATTTAAGGGAAGATAGCTCAACGTTCTTGGCCAGCCACAGAGGCCAGTCTTCACATCAGTGTCTCAGAGATGAAGGCAGTCCTCCTAGTGCTGCAGTCCTTTCAGGACTCCCTCCTCCAGGATGTGATTGCTATACAGACGGCCAACATGGTGATCGTCTGGTATGTCAAGCAGAGAATAACCCAGTTCTATTCACTTTGCTGGGAAATCATGAGAGTTTGTAAGTGGGCAATGTCTTTCTATTTTCTTATTGTGAAGCACATACTGGGATTTGCAATATTCTGGCAGACAAGTTGAGCAGGTCCATTTTTTTGCCCCAATTAGTGGTCTCTCATTCCAACAATGGTGACACAGATTTTCAGTCACTAGGACCAAGCTTGCGTTTTTCTTTTTTTGCTTCATACCTAAACAAGTACAACAGTTACTTTGCCCTCATCCCTCCACAAGGTCAAACACTGAGGGGCACTCTTGTCTACAGTTAGCCCCAGACTGCCTTTATGCCTTTCCTCCTATTCCTCTCATAACAGAATTTCTTCAGAAAGTCAGAAGGCACAAGGCCAGAGGTATCCTCATTGCCCCCTTTTGGCCCTGGCAAATCTGATTTCCCTTCCTCTGGCCTCCTCTAGTACATCCACCCTGGGTATTGGATCCTCATCCAAATCTTCTGACTCAACCGTCCAGTTACCCCATCGAAACTTGAAAACCTGAAATTATCTGCATGATTTCTTCAATTTTAAAAGTGGCCAGAGATGCCAGGATTTCTGATTCAGTAATCCATATTTTATCATCTTCTCAGAAACCATATACTAGGAAAGTTCATCCCAGCAAATGACGAATGCTTACCATATGGGCTTCTTCCAAATTTTCAGACCCTCTTATAACCCTTCTGGATTTCTCGGCAGATCTTTTTCACAAAGGATCCAGTTTTTTAACAATCAAATTTCAATTGGTGGCCATTTCCAATTTTCACATAATGCATAATCATACTCTGTCTGTCAAAAATTACAGAGGCTTTTCTGAAATGAACCTATTATTGACGACCAGAGATAAGGGATCTGGTTCCCACTTGTGACAGTACTCTCATAGGTTCATTGGTTCTCTTGTGCTTTCACTTACCCTTCCTACTATCCATACGCTTTCACATTCTGTTGTGCTTTCACATACCCTTCTCACTGTCCTTTCTCTCTAGCATTCCACCGCACCAGTTTGCATAACCTACACCTTCACATACCCCTCCAGTCTGCATACATCTTTGCAAACCCCTCCACCTGTCTATTCTGCTGTTTGTACCTGCCCCTGTCTATTGTCCTGTTTTATTTTCCCAGCCTTTTAACCACTGCACCTGTAACATTTAAAAGTAGTTGCATGTCTTTCTCAGTTTTATTACCCCTTGTTAGACAGAACAACCCACCACATCCCCATGTATGTCTCCACCTTCTCCTTACTGTTTTGCTTCCAAACATACACTGCACTCCAAGTATCTGTTTATAATTTTCCCTTTTAAACACACTGATTTGCTCCATATTTTGCTTTATACTCTGGGAGTAGACTATTTGGTATTCCAGTGCACTAGAAGTTTGTTGTTTATTTGTCCATTTTGATCTATCCTGGTGTTGTACCAGGAGTTGAGAGACATTTCCTGCTACAAGTCTTGCATGAAAGCAGAAGGGCACAGACTATATACCAAGGGATCACATTCTAACTGCCTGATGTACTTCTTCTTCTTTTGGGTTTTCCAGGTTAGGGTTCGCCACAGCAGATCATCTGTCTGCTCATGACTGGCAGTGGAGTTTTACAGTGTCAAGTTGCCAGCCTGGCGCCCAACCTTCCACAGAAGGCACACACACTCACACACTCACAGCTAGGGCCAATTTAGAGTGTCCAATCCACCTACTGTATGTCTTTGGGATGTGGGAGGAAACCGGAGCACCAGGAGGAAACCCTTGCGACCACAGGGAAGACATGCAGACTCCGCACAGAAGGCACCCCAGCCAAGAATCGAACCGGAGAACCTCTTGCTGTGGAGTGGCAATGCTAACTGCTGCATCACTGTGGCTGCCCCTAACTGCCTGATATACTGATGAATTTTAAAATGTTAGTAATGCACTAAATCCTTAACTAGGAAACTCTAAAATGCTAACCAATTGATGGATTCAGGACAAGACTTATGTGAGAAACTTGTGCAGTACTGCAGAGGATGTTCTAATTGACTGCTACAGTCCATCACTCATCCTAGAAAACATTAGGATCGCATCTGGGTATGTGTAACACTGTACTTGGGAAAGATAAGATGAAGTGAATTAACATATAATTAACATTAAAAATTGCTTTTTTTTAGGTACGCCTGTGATGACCATAACGGCTACAGATGCTGATGACCCTGAGACCGACAATGCTAGGCTTGGTTACTCCATTGTGAGACAGGAACCAGAATCACTAAAAATGTTTACAGTCAACGAAGACACTGGAGTCATCAGCACAATTATTTCAGGGCTCAACAGAGAGGTTAATATTTTGTTTTTAAGTTGTTTCTTATAAAATATTTTTTTAATTAAAATGTTTTACAGGTTGTTACAATGCACAAGTATTTTTCCTTTTTTGAATTTTTCATCATTTTGCCTGAGTTTCAAAATGTAAAATAATTATTGCAGGGAGATGTAAATGCTTTAGAAACATATGGACAAAAACAAAACTGAAGTATTTTTTTTTATTTTCAAAAAGTTGCCAAAAATCAAATTAATAAAATAACTACTACAATTTACTTGTGCTTACATTTCTGAATTTCTCATATTTCATGAAGCTAACAGATTTAAAGGTTACCTACATCCTAAGTGGAACCTTTCCTTTCCTCAGAGTGTATTTTCATTCCTAGATGATGATGCACATACTTTCACATACTAAAAAGCACTACTTTGCGGTTATTCTGCACCATCTCCATCCTGTATTCTGCACCATCTCCAGCAAGAAATAGCTTCACCATTGAGCACCCTATTTAACCACAGCCTAATTACAGGCTTCATTCCAGCAGAGTGGGAAACTGCCATTGTCATCTCCTTGCACAAAGGTGGTGCCACTACTGACCCAGGAAACTAGTGCCACTACTGACCCAGGAAACTATCACCCCATTAGCTTGACAAGTCTGATCTGTAAAGCCATGGAGCGTATTATTATGGATCTCATAAACAAGGACATAGGCAATCTCCAAACATTCAACCTTACCCAGTTCTGATTCATCAGGGGCAGATCTTGCCTATTGAACCTAGTTGACTTTGTTGAGACTGCCACCAAGGCCCTGGATGAGGGAAAGTCAGTACATACAGCTTACATTGACCTGGTCAAAGCCTTTGACACAATCCCCCACTCAGGCATCATTGAAAAGCTAACATAACTTGGTGTAAATCCCTATCTTATCAGATGGGTGGCCAACTTGCTCACAGATAGGACTCACAACATCAAAATAGGTGCCACCACCTCTGACAGTAGACCTGTCACTAGTGGTGTTCCTCAGGGATCTGTCCTGGGACCCCTACTGTTGACATCTACTTTTCAGAGGTCCAGGCAAAGACAAAAGGCCTGTGGCTGACCAGATTTATGACTGTAAGTTGGGTGCTGTCATTGACTCCCCAAATGACATTAACATACTGCAAGATGGTCTCACAGCTACAGATAACTGGTGCCAAAGCCATGACCTTAAATTAAATGCAAAAAATTGTATTATCATACCATTCGGCAAAAACACGGCCCCTGCTGATTACCACATTGATGGCAACCCCCTAAGTACATAACCCATGGTGAGAGATCTGGGTACTCAGGTTGACAAACAATCTCACATTCAACCTACATGGGGCGGCAGTGGTCAGAAAAGCCTTTTACTTGGTGTGATGCCATGCCCTGGTGCAGCAATCAGGGAGCCTTAATTCTCACCACTAACACCAAAGAGGGCATCTCATATGAAGAAAGGATAACAAATGCACACAGTAAAGTGCAATTTCCCTTAAGAGCACACAGAGATCAGTTAGTCCGGGGCTGGTTGCTCCCTTGCTCTCCAAGTACCCAATAAGACTCCCCACTGGCACAGCTATAGGGTCCAGATCTCAGCCTAGCTGGGCAAGCTAAAACCTCCAGCACCCTCTCTGTCAAACCAGTGTTTTGTGTCCCTGCCCAAGTAGCTGACACACACACACTTTGAGATGAGAGTTTATACAACCACACAGACATTCCTGGGAAAGGCTGGCACAGGTTCTCTAGCTGTGCCCCTATTACCCAGACTATATGGTAGTACCACTGGCCACCACCCAGCTAATATTTATCAGCTACTCAAAGACCCTTAAAAAGGTGTCCAATTATTACTGTGCAATATTATCCAATTGGTAGTATAACTAAACAGTCAAGGCTTATTAGAGTGACTTGGTACAGTAATCACTATAAATATGCAATGTACTCTAGAGCTTAAATTATTTCTACACAAAACCGGCACGGTTAAAAGGTTTTTAAATATTTAATAATAAATAATAAAAATACAAGGCAATACTTCTTACTACACAGTGCTAGTCAAGAGTTCAGAGATTACATAGAAATACTTAAAATAATTCAGCAGTACAGTTCTAACATCACAGAAAAACATTTAGTCTAATCTTTCTAGTTTCTAGCTGTTTCTAAAAGAAAACACAAGTCTAAGATAACTTACATAAGACAACAGGCAGAGAGCTGATGAGTTGGATGGACAAGACAAAAATGCATAATCCTCTCTGGTTCTCTCTATTTAAATTGAAATTGCAGTTCTGATTTACATTCTTCACACTTTCCTGGGGTTTCCAGGCTACACATTACATCATTCTTCACACTTCCCTAGGTTCCCAGGCTAATAGAAACTGCATTTATATTCTTAGCATACCCTTTTGTTATCTTGCAGCTGGTCAGGAGCAGAGTAATAAAAATACATTTGCATGTTTAAATCTAGCAATTTAACTCTTGATTAAAACAATAGAAAGAATTTCTTCATCTAGACTTTTCGGCACCACTGTCTACATCAAAGGATCACCAAATGCTTTACTTTGGTCAGTAGAGTGCACTGTTGTCACATTTATTTCCATTTCCACATGTAACAGTATTTTTTTACATTTAAGACAATGATGCTGTAGTTTATATTCATATTTACAAATGACAGAATTATCTGCAAAATTCTATCTGGCTAGGCTGGCAGCCTTCATCTGTCTTTACCCACTCTTCACACTTGGTTCATCTCATAAATAAAGGGATTGCATTCAGAAAAAAGGAGGTTATTACCTCTCTGTATTCCTTCCTCATTAGACCCATAGTTGAGTATAACACCCCATTTGGTATGTACCTCTTCAAACATCTGTACCAACTGGAAAGGCCACAAAAATACCTCACAAAGAGAATCCATGGCCTCCAACACCTGTCCTATGTGGACAGGCTCAAATAACTATCACTTTACTCGGTGTCAAAGAGATTGCTCAGAGGTGGTCTGTGTCTCACCTGCAAGGCAATATCGGACCCTGCCCTACTAGAGATGCTCCATATCTGTAAGTCTATCTCCTCGTGCATTACCCACTTGTTAGGCCTAAATCCAATATAATTCAACAAAACCTGCTGGAGAGACAGGTTTGTCTCCCAGAGGCTGCCCTGTCTCTGGTATAGACTTCCCATACATGTCAAACAGAGTACTGCTGACCCTCTTCAAGTGCAACCTTGATGAGTGGATGGAAACCCCCAAATTTGTCCCAGGGGTTCCACCTGTATCCCTCATTGACAGGGGTGACAGGTGCTGACTGATTTTTCTTTTTTGGAGATAAACCCTTGGCTAGGCTTGTAAGGGCCCCAGGGCCATTAGCCTAGTAACCTCTTATGATCCTATGATCCTATAGACATTTCTATCTTCAATACATATCATACTCAGCCTGAAGGAAATCCCATGAAATTTTCTTTCGGAATCTATCTACCTTGCTATAGCATCAGAATGTCTATCACATCTGAAAAGTGTTTGCTAATGAAAACAAATCCAGTGAGATACCTGTAGCTCATTTTATTTCACGACCAGAAAGGCCAAAAAGATATTCAGCCTTAAAATTCAGAACTATTTGACTTCATGCTTTTGCAAAAACCTCCTTTCTTTTTCTTTCCTGGGCTTTAAACCTGTTGCACCTTTTATAGTCTGAAGATGAATGCAGCAGAAAATCAGTGAGAACAGCTTCATTAATTAACTGAGCTTTTGCAAGCCAAGAAATAAAACACTCTTGCTGATACAGAGAAGGAAGACAGAACCTGAAAACTCACAAAATATTACTCTTAAAAAGGCTAAGTTGTCTATGTTATTCCATTATCTTTTTCCTGGAACATTTCATAGTTGCTGTAACGGGTCTACTTCATATGACCTAATGCTCATATGATCAACACTCATTTCACTGACACCAAAACACGGAAAGCTCAAAACACTGAAAACTCATTTGATCGAAACTCATAACACTGACACATGAAATAGAAAGCATTATGCTCTTTTCCCCACTGTAGCACGATCCTGGAGTTAGAATATATAGTTAGGGGGTGTGGGGAGCACAGCCCCCCACATTGGGGGGTGTGGTGATGGAGCCCCCACATTGTGTAGATAAATATTGTTGTCTGTAAACAGTTAGTCATTGCATTTATAAGTATCCATGTATATGTTTGAAATGTATGACGTATGTGGGGGGGGGGGCGACACCCCACACACACCCCTAACTATATATTCTAACTCCAGGATTGTGCTAAAGTGGGGAAAAGAGCATAATGCTTTGAATTTCATGTGTCAGTGTTATGAGTTTCGATCAAATGAGTTTTCAGTGTTTTGAGCTTTCGGTGTTTTGGTCACTGTGAAAAGCTTGTCGATCAAATGAGCTATCGATCATATGAAGTAGACCCGTCGTAACACATGTAGGGAATACATATGCAAGAGTGATTGCACAAAACATTGCTGACATATTTACTTGGGATTCTCACCCCTGTCTGTATTTATCACTACTCTCATTCTAAGTGAATGGAACTGTGACTGATAACGCAGAGTAGGGATCATCAGTTGTGCCCTCAGTGTATTATAGGTAGAAATGGCTTTTCAAAAGACAACAACATATCAGCATGTCTGCCAAGGTTAGGGAATAATAAAATTAATAGTAAGTAGGTATTGTGGTACTAGCAGACATAGATTGTGTAAGACGCTCATGGAATTTTTCTTTTTATTTTGTTTCCAGTAGTGAAAACAAAAATATGTGATTACTTTGTTCATTCATTTATATATTTTCCAGGTAATATGTACAGCTGTAATTAGATGTAGGACCTTTAACTCTTATTCTGTTTGACTTAATTTCTTGATGACAATGCTTATTTTTAAGAAATCTTTAAAAGGATGAAATATATTGCTTTACCAGTTGTTAGTAATAATTTATGTAGCAATCATTAACAGACAACATATCAATGAATATTGTGATTTTTTTTAATACCGCCAGGAATTGGAGCATTAAACAGTATCAAGGATTTAGACAAATTGCAGTTATATCTTCTGCTTTTTTTTTTATTTTGGCTGCTCCCACTAGAGGTCACCACAGTGGATTATCTGTTTCCATTTCTTCCTGTGTTTTGCATCTTACTCTGTCACACCAACCACCTGTATTTCCTCTCTCACCACATCCATAAACCGTATCTTAGGCCTTCCTCTTTTCCTCTTACCTGGCAGCTCTATCCCTAGCATCTTTCTCCAAATATACCCAGCATCCCTCCTCAGCACATGTCCAAATCAAAGCAATCTTGCCTGTTCTTTGTCTCCAAACCATCCAACCTGAGCTGACCCTCTAATATGCTTATTTCTAATCCTGTCCATCCTTGTCACACCCATTGCAAATCTTAACATCTTTAACTCTGCCACCTCTAGCTCCGACTCCTGTCTTTTCATCAGTGCCGCTGTCTCCAACCCATATAACATAGCTGGTCTCACTGTCATCTTGTAGACCTTCCTTTTCATTACTGGAACACGTCTGTTACAAATCACTCCTGACACACTTCTCCACCCACTCCACCCTGCCTGCACTCTGTTCTTTGACTCTCTTCCACACTCACCATTTCTATGAACTGTTGATCCCAAGTATTTAAACTCATCCATCTTTGCCAACTCTACTCCCTGCATCCTCACCATTTCTCTGTCCTCCCTCTCATTCACACACATATAGTCTGTCTTAGTCCTGCTGACCTTCATTTCTCTCCTGTCTAGACACTACAGATCACAATGTCATCCACAAACATCATAGCCCATGAGGACTCCTGTCTGATCACGTCTATCAACCTGCCCATCACTAATGCAAACATGAAAGGGCTCAGAGGTGATCCTAGATGTAATCACACCTCCACCTTAAACATATTCGTCAGTCCTACTGCAGACCTCACCACTGTCGCACTGCCCTTGTACATCTCTTGTACCACTCTAAATTGCAGTTATCACCTGGAAAAATTTTAAAGAATACTTGATTTTTTTGTCAAATATATATACACATATATATATATATATATATATATATATATATATATATATATATATATATATATATATATATATATATATATATATATATATATATATATATATATATATATATATATATATATGTGTGTGTGTGTATATATATATATATATATATGTGTGTGTGTGTGTGTGTGTATATATATATATATATACAAAGAAAGGGCAATGGCTCTCAAAGAACAGCACTGTAAAAATATTTGTATAACCAACAGACAACCAATGTTATCACCACAGCTATGTACATAAAACGTACTTTAATATAAATCATACTAGTATACCAAATAAAGTAAGAAAATAATAACAAATGAACACTTTTGGGTAGCATCTGCCATTCTTCAGGTTCAGATCAGAACAGTAATCAAAAACATTTAAACTTACCATAACCAATCTGTGAAGGCTGCCAGCCCAGCTAGCCAGAATTTTGTAAATAATCCTATGTCATTTGTAAATATTAATCTGACCCATGGGGTTGTTTTACAAATGTAAGAGAACTGTATGTTATGATTAAACTATATGTTATGTGCTGAGCTTCAAAAATGTAACCACAGAGCACTCTGCTGGAGAAGAGCAAAAATGTATATGGACTATATGCCTGTGCAAATGCATATTGTCATAGCAGAAGTTGGGACATACAGAGTTTAACTTGTAAACTCTGAGAAAATAAATAATTTTATAAGTGTGTTTACCAGAACTAGAAGGGTGGCCACGGTGGTGCAGTGGTTAGCATTGCCATCTCACAGCAAGAGATTCTCTGGTTCGATTCTTGGCTGGGGTGCCTTCTGTGCAGAGTCTGCATGTCCTCCCTGTGGTCACATGAGTTTCCTCGGGGTGCTCTGGTTTCCTCCCACATCCCAAAGACATGCAGTAGGTGGACTGGACACTCTAAATTGGCCCTAAGTGTGTGCATGTGTGTGCCTTCTGTGGAAAGTTGGGCGCCGGGCTGGCAACTAGACACTGTAAAACTCCACTGCCAATCATGAGTAGACAGATGATCTGCTGGGGCGACCCATAACCGGGAAAAGCTGAAAGAAGAAGAAGAAGTTTACCAGAACTAGAAAACAGAATGTCTGTAGCTGGAAATTTTTTCTATTGTTTGAAAAAGATAATTATATGTTTCAAGGGTAAAAGTATTTAACAGTTTTATGATTCCCAGTTCTAGGCAAGCTTCGAAGAGATAAGTGTCAGCATCTAAGAGATAAGTATTTTTCACAGGCACATATTAAATTTTAAGTTCCTGTTGGCCTGGAAACTAAGGCAGAGGTGACAAAAATGTGAGATGCCACTGATGGTGAGCGAAATACTAAGGCAGTGGGTAAAAACAGAAACAGACTTTATTTGCGTAAGCGCTTTCAGAGAAGCAAATAACTCTCCATCAGACATTTTGCAAGCCAATTAAAACGCCTTATATACACTCAATGAACTTTCAATTAAAATCAATTGGATGCAATTAAGTATTTTAAATAAACCATTGCAAACTTATCCATTTGAATAAAATATTTTCTTTAAGTCATTCCATATTACATCTTATTATTAGTAAAGAAAACGTAGACTTAAACAAACCATTATATATTCTAAAAACAATTACACATGCTAACCACAGAATACTGCTAAAGCCTATCAAAATTCCACTTGAAAATAAGTTATGTCATTGTTCAATATATTGTCTATGTGTTTATTAATATATAAGAAAGACAACCTTATCTTCTCAAGGCTAAAAATTTCAATATACATTTAAGAGAGACAAATTCATTTATTCATTCCGAAAAGTATTAATAATAACAAAAAGATTAGGAATAAAGGAATGGTCAAGTGTGGAGCTTGTCATTATTGCAAGCACCTTTTTGGAGATAAACAAGTGTGGATTAGAAATAAATATTACAAGATTCAAGGCAAATTTTCATGTACAACTAAAGCTGTGGTTTATTCTGCTATTTGTGAACAATGCCCTGCGATTTACATAGGTAGGACAGAAAGGCAGCTAAAGCAACGTATTTATGAACATCAATACGCCATTAAGAAACAAGATATGAATAATGCTTTAGCCAGGCACATAGCTGAATATCCAAACCACAACTTTAAATTTGCTATCTTACATCAAGTATTACTTAACCCTAGAGGCAGTCCATGGCAATTAGAATTAGAAATACAAGAACTTTACTGGCACATTAGGACAGTTGCATATGCCCCCCCGGGTCTAAATGAATTTGTCTCTCTTAAATGTATATTGAAATTTTTAGCCTTGAGAAGATAAGGTTGTCTTTCTTATATATTAATAAACACATAGACAATATATTGAACAATGACATAACTTATTTTCAAGTGGAATTTTGATAGGCTTTAGCAGTATTCTGTGGTTAGCATGTGTAATTGTTTTTAGAATATATAATGGTTTGTTTAAGTCTAAGTTTTCTTTACTAATAATAAGATGTAATATGGAATGACTTAAAGAAAATATTTTATTCAAATGGATAATAAGTTTGCAATGGTTTATTTAAAATACTTAATTGCATCCAATTGATTTTAATTGAAAGTTCATTGAGTGTATATAAGGCGTTTTAATTGGCTTGCAAAATGTCTGATGAAGGAGAGGTATTTGCTTCTCCGAAAGCACTTAAGCAAATAAAGTCTGTTTCTGTTTTTACCCACTGCCTTAGTATTTCACTCACCATCAGTGGAGTTTTAACAGTTTTTTGTTTTTGGTTTTGTGTAAAAATGTGAGATGACCAAGCAGTAATATGTATTATTAATTTAAGAACTATCTCTCAGATAAAGTCAGGGCATTTTGTATTTTGTTCTGGACTTGTAAACATCTCATCAGCACTTCTCATCTATATTTGCTTGGCTCTGTAAGTAAGACATTTACGACATAGTTCATTGTTCTGCAATGTTGTTTTAAGATATTTCCTGTGATTCTGAACTCTATTGTCACTGTATTGAGTTACTGAGTATTGTCTTATTCTTTTATTATTTATTAATAAATCTATTTAAACCTTTTAATTGTGGCTGGCTTATGCAGGGATATTTAAGCTCTTGGAGTACTTGCATATGTATTTGGTAACACTGTACAGGCCACTCTCAAATAGCCTCGGCGTTGGACACACTTACCATTTGGATAATAGTTACATTACACAATAGAATTGGTTACCCGTTGCAAGGGCCTTATTGTCACTGATCAGAGCGGTTGGTGGCAGCTGGTACTACTTTATAGTCTGGGCAGAAGAGGGCATAGCTATTGAACCTCTGCCAGTATTCCCCAGGAGTGTTGGTGTGTTTGTATATAAATCAAATCTCAAAGTGTGTGTGTGCATCAACTACTTGGGCAGGGACACAAAGCACTGGCTGGACAGAGAGTGTGCTGGAGGTTTTGGCTTGACCACTCAGCTAAGATCTTAACCCTATAGCTGTGCCAGTGGGGAGTCTTACTGGGATCTGGAAAGAGAGAGAGAAACCAGCCCCAGACTGACTGTGATCTCTGTGTGCCGTTAAGAGAAATTGTACTTTACTGTGTGTGTGTACTTATCCTCCCAATGTGTACATCCCTCACTGGTCTTAGTGGTGAGGATTGAGGCTCCTTGATTACTGGGCCAGTGCACGGGAGTCACATATTAATTGGTGGCAGTGGTGAGATAGCCACATAACATATTAATTGGTTGATAGTGGTGAGATAGCCACATCACATATTAATTGGCTTGTAGTAGTGTGGATATTGAATTCTTGTAGCTGTGTACAGTGATGACTGAAGGTGTTTTTGTACTCTAAATCAGCCATGCAGTGAACATTTAGAGTTCATATCACAGTTGTTTTAGTTCTTTTGTTAGCTTAGTTAGTCAGGGAGAGCAGGCAAGCATGTCAGCAGAGGATTATGACAAGCTGACAAGGAGCCAATTGGCTGAGATGTGCCAGGGTAAAGGACTGGTGCATTGAAACCTGACTAAAACAGACATGATTGCAGCTTTGGTCACAGCTGCATCAGAAAATAGCAAACAGAAGGACAATCAGATTGGCCGTGGAGATGTACAACTCTCAGGAAATGGACCACTCATTCTTTCCACAGAGGACTTAAAATCCATCTAGATTTAAAGAGACTTGAGTTGGAGGCCAAGCATTTGGAATTTGAAGCAGCAGAGATTCTGAGACATCTGGAAGCTGAGGTGACGGAGAGGCAGAGGCAACATGAAAAGGAGATGCTGACTCTTCGCCAGAGTCATGGAGGTAATGGGGGAGGGAGTAACTAAACCACGTTAGCAACAAAGGTCAGTAAATTCCTTCCACAATTTACAGAGGGGGATACTTTTGATAGTTTCATTCATATGTTTGAGAGGGTATGTAAACAGTATGATGATGACCAAGGGCTCTGGGTATGGTTCCTGACCCCCTTACTCCATGGTAAAGCAGTAACTGTTCTGTCCAAACTGTCTGATAATGACTTTTTAAAAGTATAATGTTGTAAAGAATTGTTAGCTAGAATTTTTTAAGCTAATACCTGCAGCTTATAGGAAAAAGTTTTGTGAGCACAGAATATGTTGCTGAACTAAATACTTATTTTCATAGATGGGTGAGTGGATGTCAGGTCACCACTTTTCAAGGGCTGGCATACCTTTTGGTGAGGGAACAGGCTGTTAGTACTTTGCCTGAGGACATGACATTCTGGTTAGCTGATAGACAATGCCTTACTGTAGATGAGTTGGGGAAGAAGGGAGACCTATACCTAACAAGCAGGGCATCACTGCATAGGAAAGGGACACCCAGTGCTGCTCATGGTCTAAGGAAAGCCATGGTGGGCAGCCCAGACTGCTGCAACAGAATCTGCCAATAGCAAGGGAAGCCACTAGTCCAGGTACACAGCCAGAACCTAGGGTTAGATGTTCTGAAGGCAACCATTGGGGCCATGTAGCATAAAGATGTCCATGAAACCAAAGTGGGGAACAAAAGTTAAGACAGCCAGTAAGCGGAAATGACAAAATGCCAAGAGTAGGTTGTCTTGAGACAACAAGGGTACCAAACTACCATCCTGCAGATGTGCTGATAGGGAAGGATTGTGATAATGCAGTACCATGTGTGGCTGCAGTTACACTCAGTCATGCTTGGAGACAAGCATCTGAGTCTGATAGCCTGGGGGAGACCCAGACAGACCACACACTTGCAGCGAGGACTGGTGAACTGGCTACTTCAGGGAGGGAGCTACCCTGTAGTAGTGAGACTGAAGGTGAGCCAGAGCTGCTTGTTGGTACTGATGTTCCCATGTGCATAGTGACTACAAGGGCAGAGGTGAGTAGTAGTACCCAGGCTGACAGTGAGGCACCGCTGTCAGAGGAAGGCAGGCTTCCTGTGGAAGGGGAGCTGGAAAGGGTTACAAAGAGAGAGATGAGATAGGCTCAGCTCTCAGAGCCTACATTACAAGGCCTGAGGGGGTAACTAGTGAGGCACCTGATTTTCATGGGAAGGGAAAATCTGTATACTGGGATGAAAGGTTACTGTACAAGAGTGGACTCCTGAGGAAGGACTAGAGTGTGAGAGAATACAGCAGTTGGTTGTGCCCAGTCCCTACTTTCTGGCACTTCTAGCCATAGCTGATGATATTCCCTTTGCAGGTCATATGGGCATAAAACATACAAAGAGACATATTATGCAAATCTTCTATTGGCCTGGGATTTCCAGAGATGTAACAGGGTACTGCAGGACCTGTGAGCAGTGCCACCGAAAGGTAGGCAAGGCAGGAGAAAAAGTGAAAGCTCCTTTGATGCCTTTGCCTGTGATTGAGGAGATATTTCAGTGGGTATCTATGGATATTGTAGGGCCTCTGACTACCCCAAGTTCCACAGGGAAAATCTATATTCTAGTGGTAGTAGATTATGCTACAAGATACCAGTGGTTCTATCCTCCATTGAGGCAGAAAAGCTGGCAAATGCTTTGTTAGAAATTTTCAGCAAGATAAGTTTTCCAAATAAAATACTGACTGACAGAGGTGCCAATTTCATGTCAGACCTGCCGACTTGTCTGTGGAAGTACTGTAGGGTGAAGCACCTAAAGACCACACCTACCATCCCAAGACTAATGCTCTTGTTGAGAGGTTAAACTCTACACTCAAGTCCATGCTATGGGCATTTGCAGACCAGTTTAAGAGGAATTGTGACAAATACTTGCCTCATCTGTTTGCTTACAGAGAGGCTCCCCAGGAATCCACAGGCTTTTCACCCTTTGAGTTGCTGTACAGGCATACGGTGATGGGGCCTCTGGATTTAATTTGAGATGAGTGGGAAGGTGAGTGTGAATCCCACAAGGGAGTCTGTTGTGCCATATGTCCTAAACCTCAGGAGAAGGCTCAAGGACCTCATGGGCTTGGCCCAGGAAAACCTGCCAGAAGCCCAACAGCAGAAAAAGGTCTGGTATGACAGGAATGCTTGAGCTAGAGAGTATGCTGTAGGGCAGCAGGTAATGATTCTCATTCCTGTCAATCACAATACACTGCAGGCAGCTTGGGAGGGACTCTACAAGGTGGTAAGGAAGGTCAGTGGCTTTAACTACATGGTGGTACTGCTAGGCAGGAAGCAGGGGCAGAAATTGTACCATGTTAACATAACGAACCCTTCCTATGATATGGAAGCCCTTGTGCTGAGTATTTGCAGTGGATTTCAAGAGGAGTCTGAGGGAGATCTGTTGACTGATCTCCTCAGTGAGGCTTGAACTGACCCCTCAGTGGAAGGGGTAACAGTGTCCCAGCAGCTATCCCCTACCCGGGTTCGAGAAATCTGGGCAGTGTTACAGGAGTCTGGGAACATGTTCACTGTGAAACCAGGGTGCACCCACCTGGTGCAGCACCATGAGGATACAGGACCCCAAATGCCTGTTAGGCAGGCCCCTTATAGGGTGCCTGAGAGGGTCAAACAGACTCTGAGGGAGGAGATATAGGAAATGTTGGAACTAGGTGTAATTCAGGAATCCAGTAGTACCTGGGCCTCCCCAGTGGTGCTGGTACCAAAGAAGGTTGGCAGCAGCAGGTTCTGTGTGGACTGCAGGAAATCAAATAGTCACACAGAGTCAGATGGTTAACCCATGCCTAGGACAGATGAAGCCCTAGAGATACTGGATGGGGCTAAGTATCTTACCATCATTGATCTTACCAAGGGTTACTGGCAGGTGCCCTTGACTCCCAGTGCTGGACAGAGGTCAGCCTTTGTGACTCTTTTTGGCTTGTATGAGTGCACAAAGATGCCCTTTGGGATGAGAAATGCCCCAGCAACTTTCCAGAGGCTGGTACATCATATTTTAGCAGGAGAGTTTCCCTTGCTTACCTAGATGATATTGCCATCTACAGCCATTCCTGGCAAGAGCACCTTCAGCTTTTCAGGGAGGTGCTGGGCAGGCTACAGAGGGCAAGGTTGACCATTAAGCCCAGTAAATGTCAAGTGGGTATGGCAGAGGTCTCCTACCTGGGACATAAAGTAGGGAGTGGTAGGATCAGGCCAGAACTGGCCAAAGTGGAAGCCATTCAGGCATGGCCTGCACCTGTTACCAAAAAGCAGATGAGCGCATTCTTAGGGACAGCAGGGTATTATAGAAAGTTCATCCCCAGTTATAGTACCATAGCTGCTCCCTTCACAGACCTGACAAGGAAAAACAGGTCAGATAAGGTGGTGTGGACCCCAGCATGTGAGCAGGTATTCCAGAAGCCTAAAGAAGTTTTGGGAGGATCCCCTGTGTTAGCCAGTCCAGATTACAGCAAAGACTTTTTTGTGCAAGTGGATGCTTCGAACCATGGGATGGGGCTGTACTTAGACAGATTTCTTCAGAGGGAGAATAGCACCCAGTGGTTTATTTTAGTCGTAGGCTCCAACCCAAGGAGGAATGCTATGCAGCTGTAGAAAAGGAATGTCTAGTCATAGTGTGGGCCCTGCAGAAATGTCAGCCTCATCTATATGGAAGGAAATTGTTGTAGTTACAGACCACAATCCCCTAACATGGCTACATTGAGCTAGCCAGAAAAATGCCAAATTACTAAGCTAGAGCCTAGGATTGCAAGCATATGATATGTCAGTGCAACACAGCAGTGGGATTAGCAATGCCAACACAGATGGGCTGTCAAGACAGGGAATGGAGTAAAGTATTACCAGATAGACTCAACCCTCTCTAGAAACGTTTCTCAAGGGTCACTTGAAAAACTAGCTTGAGTTCTCAGGGGGAAAGGGAGAATTGTGAATGCTGCCAGCCCAGCTAGGTAGAATTTTGTAAATAATTCTATGTCATTGTAAATGTTAATATGATACCCAGGCTTGCCTTACAGATGTAAAAGAACTGTATGTTATGATTAAACTATATGTTATGTGCTAAGCTTCAAAAATGTAACCACAGTGCACTCTGGTGGAGAAGAGCAAACATGTATATGGACTATATGCCTGTGCAAATGTATGTTTTCATAGCAGAAGTTGGGACATACAGAGTTAACTTGCAAACTCTGAAAAATTAAATAAAGAATTTTATGAGTGTGATTATCAGAACTAAAAGTCAGAATGTCTGCAGCTGGAAATTCATTCTATTGTTTGAGACAGAGATAATTATAGGTTTCACGGGTAAAAGTATTTAACAGTTTTATGATTCCCAGTTCTTGGCAAGCTTCTAAGAGATAAGTGTCAGCATCTGAGAGATGTTTTTTTTGCAAGCACATGTTAAATTTTAAGTTTCTGTTGGCCTGGAAACTAAGGCATAGGTGACAAGAATGATGTCATCTGAGATGACCCAGCAGTAATGTGTATTATTAATTTAAGAATCATCTCAGAGAAAGTCAGGGCATTTTGCATTTTTTTCTGGACCTGTAAACATCTCTTCAGCAATTCTCATCAATATCTGCTTAGGTCTGTAAGTAAGACATTAGGGCATAGTATCTCTTAGAGATAGTTAGGAATATAGTAAGAGTAGTCTAGATGTTTTCTGTATTTATGTGAGACGGTTCTGCAATGTTGTTTTAACTCATTCCCTCCAGTAGAGCTCATTTGAGTATGTACCTTTAAGTCCCAGTGGGTGTGGCTTCAGCCTTTAAAAAATAAAGTTATCACCTTACCATTCTAACCAATACTAATTGACAGAGTTCATATATCAATACAACTGTGTTTGCCATCATGTATGCTTCAAGATAAAATATTCTGATACCCTGTATGTAGCATGGTTTTGGAATTATTAATGCAAATATGAACAGGCTATATTTGACGCCTACAGATGCAGTAGGAGGTGACTGCAGAAACACCTGGAGATGTCACTCAGCTGTAATGAGTTAAAGTATTTCCTGTGATTCTGAATGATATTGTCACTGTATTGAGTTACTGAGTATTGTCTTGTTTTATTATTTATTATTAAATATATTTAAACCTTTTACTTGTGACTGGTTTGTGTAGAGATATTTAAGCTGTTGGAGTAATTGCATATGTATTTGGTAACACTGTACATACCACTCAAGTAGCTTTGGGCTTGGATATGCTTACCTTTTGGATAATAGTAATATTACACAGTAGAATTGGTCACCCTATGTAAGGGCCTTATAGTAGCTGATAAGAGTGGTTGGTGGCAGCTGGTACTACCTTATAGTCTGGGCAGAAGGGGGCATAGCTAGAGAACTTGTGCCAGCCTTCCCCAGGCGTGCCTGTGTGTTTGTATATAAATCAAATCTCAAAGTGTGTGTGTGTGTGTGTGTGTGTGTGTGTGTGTGTGTGTGTGTGTGTGTGTGTGTGTGGGTGGGTATGTGTATGTGTGAACTACTTGGACATGGACACAAAGCACTGGTTGGACAGAGAGGGTGCTGGGGGTTTTGGCTTGACCACTCACCTGTGATCTTAACCCTATAGTTGTGCCAGTGGGGAGTCTTATTGGGGATCTGGAAAGAGAGAGAGAAACCAGCCCCAGACTGATTGTGATCTCTGTGTGCTCTTAAGGGAAATTGTACTTTACTGTGTGTGTAGTCATCATCCTCCCAATGTGCACGTCCCTCACTGGTGTTAGTGGTGAAGATTTAAGCTCCTTCTTTACTGGGCTAGTGCATGAGTGTCACACAATCAAATCTATAAAATGCATTTGTTTCAACCAATATGAATCTAAAATCACTATAACTATTCCAATATGAATCTAAAATCACTATAACTATTCTACATAAATTACACATCCAGGCGGAAACTCTAATGAGCTCTCCAATTATTGTCCTATTGCCCTTCTCTCCCCCCTAGCAAAGATCATGGAGAAATGTATCCATAGGCAATTACTTGACCACTTAACACAAAATAACTTACTTTCCAGCTGTCAACATGGTTTCAGACCTTCACACAGTACTACCACTGACCTCCTTTCCTTTACAGATTATATTAACAAAAATCGTAACCTTAATAACCTATCTTCGGCACTATTCATTGACCTGTCTAAAGCATTCGACATGGTCAATCATCAGATTCTCCTCAATATACTAGAATCCCTATGATTTGATGCATCTTCTATAAAATGGTTCCAGTCCTACCTAGATAAAAGACAACAGGCAGTTATTTGGCATAAGACTCTTTCTACCCTCCAACCAGTTTCACTGGGTGTCCCTCAAGGGTCTATACTTGGACCTCTCCTCTTCTCAATATTTATTAATGACCTTCATCTAACCATCCCCCAAGCCACATGCATACAATATGCTGATGACTCGACACTTTTATGCTCAGCCAAATCCACATCTGAACTTCTCTCTCTGACCCAGAAAGTATTTAACACGGTTGAACAATGGTTTACACAACGTTGTCTTTTGAACCCCCCCAAAACTAAACTCCTCCTCTTTAATCCAACCCACAAGTCCTCTCCACTTGATTTCTCAGCTATATCCACTAACAGCACCATCATATCACCTGACACATCTACCAAACTACTGGGAATCACCATTGATAACAACTTGAACTTTAACATCCATATCAACAATACAATAAAAACTGTCAACAAAACACTTGGCTCCCTCTACAGAATTAAATCATACCTTTCTCCCACAGCTAGAACAACTATAGCCCTTACTCATCTAATCTCTACCCTCCTTTATGCCTCCCCTATTTTTACTAACCTTTCAAAAAATAACCTCAGCAAACTGGAAACTTCCTACAATAATATTGCTAGATTTTCAACAGGTAACCCTTACAGAACCCACCACTGCTTAAATATAAAGCAGCTGGGATGGCTTGAACTACAAAACTTGATTAAATTCCATCAACTAACCATCGCCCATAAAACTCTTTATAATCCATCCTGCACTCCTAGTCTATCTACCCTCATCACTCCATACACAAATCTGAAATCACTGCGTTCTTCTCACAAAAATCTTTTATACATTTCTAAACCTAACAACAAAGCTGGCGAATCTCTCTTCTCCAATGCTGTTGGAAAAACCTGGAATCTTCTCCCCAGTGACCTTTCCTCTCTTCCTTCTCTATCACTCTTCAAAAATAGACTAAAACCCTTCCTTAGAGCACACTGGTTGTGCCCATGTACTAAACCTGACTAGTCAACTATCTATCTAATTGAACTAAACTCTGCCTAGCCCTCACTACTCAGAAATTAGTACATATTTTATCCCTATAAATTCTATTTTCCTCCCAAACTTCACTATGCGGAATCTCCCTTTACATTTCCTACTGAGAAGTATACTTGTTTTTCTTCCTGTTACATTCTGTATATACTTATCCTGCCTCCTCTCTATATAGTCTTTCTATTTATAAATGACTTATAACTGCAGACTGTATAGCAGAAGCATTCTGGCACTACAACATTTATTGTTTATCTTCACAGAATAATATGTTTAACCAGCAATATTGTTCTTCTCTTTATATATAATTAATTCTGCTATTTGGTTATCTTTCCTGTTATTTTTTGTGTTTATGTACCTGAAATCTGCTAGTTTAATATGAATATTTTCATTTAGTCTTATTTTATATATTAATTACTAAGCTTTTCATTTATCTGTATTAGAGCTTATCTCCTCGGGCCTCTACTGAAAATGGACATGTATCCAGTTAGACTAGCCCGGTCAACAAATGTAAAATAAATAAATAATTTCATCCTATCCAAACTGCTGGCATGGTCTAAGATAAAACTGACTTTATTTGTTATACAAGTACTTTTAATATTTTAATAAAGTACATTTTATGTACCTAGCTGTGGTGATCACATTGTTTGTCTGTTGGCTCTGTAAAGAAACTTTTGTGAGAATGTTTTACAAAAACAATGAAGAGGTTGACATGTTAGGAGACTTCAGTATTTCTTTTTTTATTATTTTCATTAAGATCAGGAAGGCAATTTCAATATTTATTGTGATGGTGTGAGGCAGTGCCAGCTATGCCAGAGAGAGAATAGGCCAGTGGATGTGTAACATATGTCAGCATAACCAGCTGGGGTTTTGTAAAGAATTTTATGTCATTTGAATATCAAACTGATTTTTACAGATGCTTGTGTTAAAATGTATTTAAAGTTGCTTGTGTTAAAAATATATCAACAGTAGTTCCTGCTGGAGAGAAGAAATATACATTTATACGAGACTGTACTGTTGTAACTGAGGAAATGTGCATAGTTTAATAGAGGATGCTGGAAGGGAGGGGTTAAGCTCAACCAGCTAGTCTTAAGAAAAATAGCATGAAATTAAATTACTTGGTTTAGGCCATAAAGATTTTATCTCACAGGCATGAATGTAGCCAGAGACGTAATGTCTGGGAAAGGCCTGGGCTCTTATTGTCCTTAGTGGTGAACTAATTGTTACCGTTGGTGCCAAAGAATGGATTATTAGTCTCTATTTATTTACTTATTTATTTGTTTACTTATTTTACAGTTTGTTTGTGCATTTATTTATTTATTTTACATTTTGTTTGTCCATTGGGATGAGAAGAGCCCATTTTCAGTAGAGTCCTGGGGAGAAAAGCTCCATAAGAAATTATACAATTTTGAAAAAATAAATAGCAAATGAGTAATACAGTAGTAACATTCAGACATTGTGTAGACATAAGACATTATACAGATGTAAGACCTTATGCAATTTAGAGAAATCCATAGCAAAATAGCAATACAGTACTGAGGTACATTTACAGAAAAAAAGTAAAAGAAAATTAGAAACTTAGAAGACTGTTAGCACATATTTACAATGTGTTTGTACAGTGGGAATATAACAGTAGATGGGATAGAGGTTTGCAAAGGTATCAGAAGAGAGTTATATCAGGGGTGCAGGGGGGAGAGGAGGGTTGAGGTAAGAAGAGAGAGAGTAGTATGAAGTCGCAGTGTATTTGGGATGTAGAGAGGAGGGACGTAAGGAGTTGAGGAAGGTTAGTGAGAAGAGAGAGGGAGGAATAGTAAGAAGCAAGGTATAATGCTAAGGGAGTTATGTGGAGCGAAAACAGGAACATTCCTAGAGGGATATGAGATGGAAATGGAGTAGGGTTTTGAAGTTAGAGTGGTTGCGGGTGGTGCGAATGAGAGGTGGCAGGGAGCTCCAGAGCCACGCTAGAGAAAAGGATAGTAGTTGTTTGCCTGGTGAACAAGCAGGTTTGTAAAGTTCAAACAGCTTCTGGTTATTGGATCTAAGGAGTCTATCTTGTAGATGCATTTTGAGAAAAGAGGCAAGAGATTGTTTTACAGACTCCAGATGCTAGAATACACCTTAGCAATGTTCTAAGTATGGATTGTGACACATACCTGCCAGATCTTGACTCAACTTTCTAGTGAGGGGGGTACTGTGGGAACCACAGGGTCAGGTGATCAGATGTGATATCATTCTATAGCCAACAATGAAATCGTATTTAGATAGTAGTGAGAGATGAAAGATGACATTCTCAACACTTTCTTGTTGGACCTGACACAAAGGCACTCATCCACTTCATCTTGTCTTGCTTTATAAGTAACCAGGGAATTGTAATTCTTGAGTCAGTTAGAAAAATATAGTGAGATTAGTTAAAACTTTTTTTTCTGGATCTGTATTAATCCTTCCATCTGGGTTATTTTTATATTTCCTGTGAACTGATACTCTGGTCCGGTGTTTATTGTGAATAGATATTCAGTATTGTCCTGTTTTCTTTTATTAAATATATTTAAACTTTTCATTGTGGCTGGTCCTTTAGAAAATATTTAACCTTTGAGAGTACTTGTATTTATTATTGCCACTGTGGTATAGTCTTGGTGGGCGTGGCATAGTGGGTAAATCTGTGACAGCCAGGTGTGTGTGTGTCTGTGTCTATCTGTGTGTCTGTGTGTCTGTATGTGTGTCTGTATGTGTGTCTGTCTATGGGTCTGTTTCATGTGCCTGTGTCTGTGTGTCTGTCTGTGTGTCTGCCTGTGTGTGAAAATTAAATCTTAGAGTGTGTGTTTCGGCTACTTGGAACAGGGACAAAGACCACTGCTTTCTGAAGTTAGAAAGGTGGAGTCTTATTTAGGACCTGGAGAGATAGTCCAGCCCCAGGACTGGAGATTGCTCCCTGTGTGCTCTTAAGGGAAATTGTGCTTGGTGCAGAGAACTGCACATGAAAATACTGCATGTATCTACTTTTCTCTAAGTGAATGTTCCCCACCGTTGTCAGTGGTGAGGATTGAGGCGCCTTGATTACTGGCCCAGATGAGTAATGTCACATATTGGTAGCAGTAGTGGGATATTAATTAATCTCTGTAGCTTTTAAGCAGTTGTCACTAAAGGTGTGTGTACACTCAGCAGCCGCAAGGTAATAATATAGACGTTCATGTTTCACAACAGTTTTATATATATTTTGTTTAGTTTAGTCAGGGAAAGTAGGTAGAGATGTCAGCAGAGGATTAAGGTAAGCTGACAGTGAACCAGTTGGCTAAGGTGTGCAAATCCAAAGGACTGGTGCATGCCAAGCTGACTTAAGAGGAAATGATCTCAGCTTTAATCACAGACCGGCAACCAGGATAACAACCAGTCTGGTGATGGGGATGGATGTACAGCCCTCAGAAACATGACAGTTCACCTTTTCCTCAGAGGACTTAAAAATCCATCTGGAATAAAAGAAACTTCAACTGGAGGCAAAACGTATGGATTTAGAATCTGCAAAGAGACTGTAGCATTTGGTGGCTGACAAATTAGAGGCTGTGTCATTTGGAGGCTGAAGAAAATGAGAAGCAGCATTAGTATGTGAGGGACTGTCTAACTGTTCGAAAGGAGTTCATGGGGAAGGGAATAACCACATCCCAGATGCAGCAAAGATCCGTACATTTCTTCCACAGTATAAAGGTGATAATTTTGATAGTTTTATTCATATATTTGAAAGAGTATGCAGACAATATGATGTTGACCAAGGGCTTTGGGTATGGTTGCTGACCCCCTTACTCCATGGTAAAGCTGCAGCTGCTGTTTCTAATTGTCTAATATTAATTGACAAGGTGAAACAATGTTTATTGGAATGTTTTAAGTTAACACCTGAAGCTTACAGAAAAAAGTTTCATGAGCATAGACGTAAGGCAGATGAAAGTGTATCTGATTATATTGCTGAGCAAGGCACTTATTTTCATAGGTGGGGTGAGTGGGATGAGTGGGTGTTAAGTCACCACATTTGAAAGGCTGGTAGACCTTTTGGTGAGGGAACAAGCCCTCAGCACTTTGCCTGAGGACATGAGAATCTGGTTGGCAGACTGGGAGTGTAACTTCACAGATGAGCTGGGCAAAAAAGGGGATCTGTACTTAGCAATCTTGGCACCACTGCATAAGAAGGGGATACCCAGTGCTGCACATGAATATAAGGGAGCCCATGGTGAGCAGCCTAAACCACCCCAGCAGAGTCTACCACTAACAGGGGAAGCAACTAGTTCAGGTACATGGCTAGGATTAAGGTTTAGATGTTTTAAATGTAACCAGAGGGTCCATGTAGCATATGAATGTCCATGGAATCAAGGTGCGGAACAAAAGGTGAGGAGACAGTAAGTATGAATAACAGCATGCCAGTGGGAGTTGACTGGAAACAGCAGGGTTACCAGACTATCACTGGAGTTTATATCATATCTTTGTAGATGGAAAACAGGTCACTGTTAAGAGAGATAAAGCCTCTGACATAAACATTGTAAAGCCTGCAATGGTTAAAGTGGAGCAGTATTCGCTTGGGAGGTCCATGCCAGACAGAGCTTTAGGCGGAACTCCATTTCAAATGCCTTTGGCCATGATTCACCTTGACAGGGAGGGTGGAAAAGGAAGCAAACAAGCAGGTGCATTTGAGAATATCTCTGCAGATGTCTTGATAAGGAAGGATTTTGATAATGCAATAACTTGTGTGCATGCAGTTACATGCATTCAGGCTTGGAGACAGGCATGTGGGTCGGGTAGCCTGAGGGAGACCCAAAAAGACCCCACACTTTATGCTGGGGCTGGTAATGTGGCAATTTCAGGGAGGGAGCTGCCTTGTAGCAGTGATACCAAACCTGAGCCACAGCTGCTGATAGGTCCTGATGTTCCCTTGAAGAAGCTGACTGCAAAGGCAGAGAGTGGTAGTACCCAGGCTGACAGTGAGGCACCGCTGTCAGAAGATACAGCATTACCAAAAAGCAGGTGAGGGCATTTTTGGGGACAGCGGGGTGCTATAGAAATTTCATTCTCAATTATAGTACAATAACTGCTCCTCTCACAGATGTGATGAAGAAAAACAGGCCAGATAGGGTAGTGTGGACCCCGGACAGTGAGCAGGCATTCCAAAAGCTTAAAGGGGCTTTGAGAGGATACACTGTGTTAGCCAGTCCAGATTCGGCGAAGAATTTCTTGTACAGGTAAATGCTTCAAACCATGGGGTGGGGGTTGTACTCAGCCAGGTTTCTTCAGAGGATGAAGAGCACCCTGTTGTATACCTCAGCTGTAGACTCCCACCCAGGGAGGAATGTTACGCACCTGTAGAAAAAGAATGTCTAGCCATAGTATGGGCACTGAAAAAAACTTCATCCCTATCTGTATGGAAGGAACTTCACTGTAGTTACAGGCCACAGTCCCTTAACATGGCTACATTGCACCAGCCAGTAAAATGCCAAGTTATTAAGGTGGAGCCTAGGGTTGCAGGCATATGACATAACAGTGCAGCACCATAGTGGGGTCAGCAATGCCAATGCAGATGGACTCTCAGGACAGGGTATGGGTTAATGTGTTCCCAGATAGACCCATTTCTCTCAAGCCACATTTCTCCAGGGCCACTTGGAAAATTAGCTTGAGTCTTCAAATGGGGGGAGAGATGTGATGATGTGAGGTAGTGCCAGCTATGCCAAAAAGAGTAGAGCAGTGCATGTGTAACATATTCCAGCATAACTAGCTGGAGTTTTGTGAAGAATTTTATGTCATTTGAAGATTTGTACAAAATGCTTGTGCTAAAACTGTATTTGTAAAGCTGCTTCTGTTAGAAATGTATCAACAGTGGGTCTTGCTGGACAGAAAAGAAATATACATTTATATCAGACTGTACTGTTGTAACTGAGGAAATTTAAATAGTTTAATAGATGATGCTGGAAGGGAAGGGTTAAGCTCAGTCAGTTAACCTTAAGAAAAAGAGCCTGAAATGAAATGACTTAGTTTAGGCCATAAAGATTTTATCTCACAGGTCTGAATGCAGCCAGAGATGCAATGTCTGGGAAAGGCCTGGCCTCTTATTGTCCTTAGTGGTAAACTAATTTCCACCATGAAGTACCAGAGAATGGTTGGTTAGTCATTAGTTCTGATGAAGTTCCTGGAATAAATAGAAGGAATGGAAGCACTTAACTTATGTAATAAACTTAACTTGCTGGAATATTTCAGTGCTGTTTTCTTTTCCACCACAGAATTTGTTTGGCTATTAGACACCCGTTTCTTCCTTGTGTGGGAAGTGAGTCAAGTTTGTTCTGGATTTGACTGCTTTAAAGCAGGTACAGGCTATTCAGCAAGAGACCTAAGTGTCTAAGAATCTTCACACCCTCTAATCCTGTCTTTGCTTTATCTGAAACCCAGTGTATATCTTGTTTGTCTCCCACCTATAATAATCCATCCACAACTTTTTTCTCCTTTTTTGCACATGAGATCAGGGTGTCACTTCAACAGTCCAATCATTTAGAGCCCATGTTCACACTTCTGGGTGACTAGCCTTGTCACAGCTGATTCCTTTCACTGCTGCAGTATTCCTAACATATGGGTTTTCCCTGCCATGAAAGTGCAATGTCGTCCAGTATACCAAAGCCTACAAAAGTTTTATGGCACCCTGAATGTCAGACTTATGGTCCCTGCATTTCATAGTCCATAAAAGTGACATCTGGGTGTGCCTCCCTCAGAACTTATTTGCCACCAGTCCAAACACATCTCCACATCATTTGTCTGAATGCCTGCATTATTTTCTGCCAGTTGACATAACCTTTGTGTTTTCAGGAATACTTTCAATTTGTTTTTGAAACAGGATAATGAGGAAAATATGGAGAGTTCATTTGGAAGGAGGCTCCAGGCTTTTCCAACTATGTTAGAAAAAAGGGAGTCACCAGCATGGTTATTTGTTTTGGTGGTATGTACTAGAAGTTTCTGAGAAGACCTTAAGGGTTCCAGGTTTTTATAGGGGGTGATTAGTGTTGAGAGGATAGGTGTTTTTGAAGGATTGTAAAGAGTGCTGTGGGCTATAGTAAGCTGATGGAATTTAATTAGATTTTGAAGTTCAAGCCAACCTAGCTGTTTTAAATTAAGGCAGTGATGGGTTCTAAATGGATTTCCAGTTGCAAATCTATCTATATCACTTTCTATAATCTATGTTAAAAATCTATATAGTAACTAGTACTTTATCATATTCAAAAGTCGATCTAATACTATACGTTATAACTTAGTGGCCTCAACAAAATCATCCAGACTATCAGATGTTCCAGAGCAGACCAAAAACAAATCATCCAAATATCTAGTGTAATGTCATAAAAAGTGAGCATAGGGGCTATCCAATGCAACATTCTTTTCCAACTTTGCCATCACTATGTTGGCATAAATTGAATCACAGTTTGCCTCCATAGCCACCCCTGTTTTCTGATGGTAATATTTACCATTAAACATAATATAATTGTGGAGTAAAACAATTTCAAGCAAAGTCACCAATAAATTAATACTCCCGATGTCCAGCTGTTTGACTTCCAAAAACTCTGTGAAGCAGTCCAAACCTACTGAATGAGGAATGACTGTATACTGATCTTTAACATCAATAGTCACGAAAATGTCTGATTCATGGAATTTGACCATGTTAATCTTTGTTAGAAAGTCCCATGAATCCTTGCAAATTTGTGTTTCATCAAATAGAATGTTCTTTAATTTATAATCAATAAATTTTGCACAAGCTTCCATGATATACCCTCTACTATCCTCAATTGCTCTCATTGGGGGATTTTGTAAATTTTTGTGGATTTTTGGAATACCAAACAAGGAAGGGGTAAGGGGGAATGGCACATCTAGATAGTTACATTCTTCAACAGAAATACTGCCATCAATAAACAAGTCATGAGTGTTATTTTTAATGTATCTATATGCTTGATGTACTTCATTCAGTGACACTTGTTCATACAGACTGTTTTGAAGCATAAGTTCCATGCATGTTGTATAGTCATCTTGTGTCATCACTACAACCCCACCTTGTCCAGTTTCATATATCACGTAAGTTACATTTCCTTTTTGTCATTTTTAATATCCAGTTCACACATGCTATAAAACAACTGCAAAGTGAGATTCAGTGTGTGTGTGTGTGTGTGTGTGTGGGGGGGGGGGGGGGTTATACACACTCAAAGTACATAAAGTGTCTGATACTGGGGCTAAATTCTGAAAAAGAATTTTAAAATGAACCTTTCTAATGAAGCATTTCAATTCAATCAACACTTGAAATAAATTTAAATTCTGTGATGGTACAAATGTCATTCCTTTTGCTAATAATTAAATGACAGAGCTATCAAATTGCTCCTGGCTGAAACTGTAAATATGAAAGTCACATTTCATGTTGCTGATGATTTTACAGCATTGCGGGGGCATATTGGGGTCATTCAATAAGATATTGTTTCCATCAGATGAAGTGATCAGGCTCGTAGTGGACATGTTCGAGGCCTGTTCTTCCATTCATGCTGTTGTGGAGGAGGGGACCCCATATTCAAAGGTTCATAGGTGTGTTCTAGGCTAATGGCCCTGGAGCCTTTAGAAGCCTACCCCATAGGATTACCCTGGCATTGTCCCACCCGACCTTAGTTCCCAGTGCCTCTGTCAAGTAGAGCCATTGGAGTGATCCCTGGGGTGAATTTTCTATTTCCCATCCACTCATCAAGATTTCTCTTGAAGAGGGCCAGTAAGGTGCTCTGTTTGACATGTAACGGAAGTCTATTCCAGAGCATGGGCAGTCTCTGGGTTATGAACCTGTCCCTCCAGCATGTTCTATTGATTGTGATAAGGAGGTTGAGGTCTCTGGAGTGTGTAGTGTGGAGGGATTGGGATTTCTTTAGATGTAGCATTTCTAACAGAGCTGGGTCAGACATGGCTTTGTAGGTCAAGCAGAGATAGGGGTTACTGCTTAGTTTAGTGAGTTTTTCTATGATTCTTGAGTGGGGAATGGTATCAAAGGCCTTGGCCAGATTAAGGTAGGCTGTACGGAACACCTTGCCTTCATCCACAGCTCTGGTGACTGACTCAAAGAAGTCAACCAATTTGAGCAGGCATGATCTACCCTTTACAAAACCAAACTGTGTGGGATCAAGAGTTTGGAGATTCCCTGTATCCTTGTTTATTAGGTCCATGATGATGCAATCCATAGCTTTGCATATCAGACTCATCAGGCTAATAGGGTGATAGTTCCCAGGGTCTGTAGTCCCTCTGCTCCTTTCTGGAGAGGGATGATTGTAGCAGTGTACCATTTGTTAGGGACAAAGCCTGAGGTGAGGCTGTGATTGAACAGGGCACACAGGTGAGGTGCAAGTTCACTCTGTAGTGCATCTAGAACACAGCCAGGGATATTGTCAGATCCCATAGAATCTGTATTCTTGGCCTTTGCCAATACTGTTTTAACCTGTGCAGCAGTAATACTGGGTGCCTGGCAATCTACTGGTATTGTGATTGGTCCTTTGAGGAGGAGGGGTAAAGTTGGCACTGAATCTCGGCCAATATATTGGCAATATCTGTTGGCTCGGTATAGGAGGTACCATTGTGCAGTAGCTCAGAGGAAATCTGGGTATTGCTGTGGAGATTCTTTACTTAACTATAGAAGGTCTTCTGGTTGTCTTTACTATCTGCTGCAATTCTGTTTTCATAGCTAGCTTTAGAGGATTTGATGAGGGATCTCAACTTTTTCTTGAGGCTGATAAGGGAGTTTTTCCAGTCTTGGAACGTCACCTTATTCCACATCAGTTTCCTCCTTCTGTTGTAGAGTTTGTTTATGGCAGGGCACCACCAGATTGGCTTCTTTTTTTTTTGGAGGAGAATGTCTTGGTTCTATTGGGTATGGTGAGATCCATGCATTTGTGTAAGTGTTCGTACAGTGCATTGGTGTATGATTTGGCGGTCATGCAACTATTCTGCATTTGCATGGGTGCCGTAAAGTTAGCCACCTCTGTTTTTAGGAACCCAAAGTTAGATTTGGAGACATTTTTCATGGTGTTTACCTTTGCATGGGGGTGGGGTGAAAGGGCTGTGGATTTCCAAGGTGATTAATTTGTGCTCGGATCTAACAAGGGAGGAGTTGACTATTGGTGTAGAACAACGGTCGCCCATGTTAGTAACGACCAAGTCAAGGATGTTGCTACCTCTAGTGTGGGTAAGAACGAGCTGGTCCAGGGCATTGGAATTAATGAATTCCAGGAAACGGGCAAGTGTATTGGTACATGATTAATTTTCTCAGTTAATGGAGGGGTAGTTGCAGTCAAACTGTAGAACCAAAAGGCAAAAAGCAAACCACAAAATGTGAAAAGTCTGGCAGATCAGGTTCCAACAAGCACAAAATCCAAAGCACAATGATGTAAACAAAGGTTTTTAATGTAGAAAAAATATAAAAGATGTAAGTGCTTTCATTTAAAACAGTGTAAACTTTTTCAGACAAAGCTGTAGGACAAGGCAAACATTTAAATATACACAGAAACATCTAATTGGGCACAGGGAAACAACTAGCAGAAACATGACTTAAGAATTAACCCTTCAGTCTCACAATTCATACTGTTGAATGTGTGTTAAAATACAATATTTAAAAACATTATATTTAAACCATAACCTTGTCAAATAAGAATGTTGTTTTGACACACTAAAATTCAGTGTTTACACTTTAAAGCGTAATGTTTGTGAAGGTGTTGTTAACAACTTACTCTGAGGAACAATAAAAAACATGTTACTTTGATTCATGCTATTTTATTTCTTTCCAGGGCCTTAAGCTTTAGGACAAGATAGATAGAAGTCCTGTCATTGATGCCAGGCTATTTATCTGCATGTAGCAAGATCTGCCATCGAAGTTCCTTTAGTTCTAAATGTGCTCCCGAAGGTTTTTTATCACTAATGTCAACATGGTCTATGGCCATGAATTTAAAATTGTGGTCTGTATTCTTGTGAATGTGCTTAGCTAGAGCATTATTTAAGTTGGTCTTCCTGATGGCATAGTCATGCTCATAAATCCTACTGGCAAACTTTCTCTCTGTTTTTCCTATAAAGAAAACAGAACAATGGTCACATAAAGCAATATAGACCACTGCCTTCGAAGAACAATTATATCTCCCCTTGATGTTATATTCAATGTTATTTATAGTAAAAGTAGCTCCAGGTTTAAGCTTGTGGCACTAGTTACATGATCCACCCTTATGAGTACCTGGATGGCCTATCATGTTCTGAACTTGTCTACTTTTAAGGATATCTTTTAAGGTCTTCCCCTTTCCTGTATATAATGATAGGTTTAACACCTAGATGAGATCTAATACATGTGTCTTCCATTAAAATGTCCCAATTCTTGTTAAAGATCCATCTTAAACTGGGAGAATCAGAACTGTATGTTATAATCAAGGATTTAAGGAAAGGGATTTCTTGCTCAAGTGATGTTCTAATGTCTCCACCTGCCAGGTTGTTATCTGGAATGTGGACACCTGCAATGGGTTTAAAATGACCTGTTCTTCCTTTTTCCGTAACCTCATTTATAAGTTCATTAAGTAAATCTACTGGTTATGCTCTCAGGAGAAACATAGATTTCAAGTTTGCACACTCTGATTTAAAATCTTCCTCCCCTGAGATCATGTGGGCAGCTCAAACAAGCTGCCCCTTAACCACTGACCTCTTCTGATGTTTTGGGTGGCAACTAGTATAGTGCAGAAAACAGTTTGAGTATATTTCTTTTCTGTATATTCTGGTCGCGTACCTTTCATTGGGCTTGTCTTTAAACAAATGAACATCCAAATAGTTCATGTGATCTAAATTAATGACCCAAGAGAATTGTAGAAAATAGGATGTAGTGTTAAGATATTGTAAAAATTCATCTAACATTTCAGAAGAACCCTTCCAAATAAGGCTGATGTTATCCGGGTACCTATGATACATTTTGATGTAAGGGTAGTAATTGGACTGGAATACAAAAACTCTTTCCCAGTGGGCCATGACCATATTTGCAAATGCCCCCCCCCCCGCACAAGCTGACCCCATGGCTACTCCAGTTGTTTGTAAATAATATTTGTCATTAAATTAAAAATAGTTGTTGGTTAGGACTGTCTCTAACAATTCTGAAATTAAGTTGGTTTTCTCCTGGTTAACTTTGTACTCTACCAGTAGGTCACTAACCCATTCTAGACCAGTGGACTGTGGGATGACTGTGTACAAGCCCCTTACATCAATAGTTGTTACTATGTCATTCTCATTGTACTCCATTCTATTAACATGTTCCAAGAAGGTCCAGGAAGCTTTACATATTTGGGATTCCTTTTGTAAAATTCATTTTAACTCACGGTCCAAATACTGAACACAAGACATAGTGATTGAGTCCCTTCCATCCACCAAGGGTCTCATGGGGGATTAACGAGGCCATTGTGGATTTTGAGGGTGCTAAAAAACACTGGAACCCCAGGAGAAGTAATATTTAAGTAATTATACAGAGAAATATCAATTCTCTCCAAAAAGATATCCAGTAATTGCTCATTAATATTCTTAAATGCTTTATTTAGTTCATTAACGGAGACCTCTCTATAATTCTCTGTGTCCAAAATCTTTAACATCTTATCTGAGTATGTAGAGATATACATCAATACAACACCACCCCCCTTATCCAGCTTCATAACTCTCATATCCTGTGTTTGTAAGAACAACAAGCTGTTGCGTTCATCCTGGTTAATGTTAACCAGGTTGTGGGCTCCCTTGTTCATAGATTCATAGGTAGGTACTAGGCTAGCTGCCCGAAGACATTTATAAGCCTAACCAGAATGAGTTGGCTTTCGCCACCCCCTTAGATTAGTTCTCTGTCCAGCAGACCCACTGAAGTGATCCCCGGGGTAAACTTTCTGTTTTCCATCCACTTGTCAAGGTTTGTTTTGAAGAGTGAATAATAAAATTCATTAACTTATATACAAAAACCTTAATAACAATTAGTCAATTAAATCATTAACAATGAATGAATAAAACATTGTTAACTCACAGTTTGAACTACCATGTATTGAGATACTAAATAAAAGTCAATATATGATCAAACAATGATACAAATACAATCATTTACACAGGTACAATTGCTCACAAGATGGTTAAGGACATTATAGAAATACAAACCACTATTGGGGTAAGTGATATAACCAATATGACAGACAAGGCAGTTATTGACAACATACACACAAAATCATGCATTATTAAATATGGTAGACAATCTAGTGAGGTCAAGAATATTATTACTACGAACTGGAACATCTTGACTAGTGACCAGGCAATAAAAAACAAGATTACTGATAGACCACATTTTGTTTACAAAACAGGAAACAACCTGAAAAGAATTATAGAAATTAAATCAAACTGTCAACAAAATATGAAGGTACAGAAGACAGGTACCAGAAAATGTGGTCAATGTAATTATTGTAAATATATTCTGGATACACCTAGTATTATTCTCAAGAATTGTTTAAAAAGTAAGATCTGGTTCTCCAATGGCAATTGTTTGACTAAACATATAATATATTTAAGTGTTTGTCAAACTTGTATGAGCTACTATGTGGGGAAGACCGATCGTAGTTTAAAGAACAGAATATACGACCACACATACTGCATGAGGAAATGTGATATTAACAATGCACTATCAAGACACCTCATTAATAGTCCGCAGTGTAAGATGTTCAAATTTGCTATTTTGGATGTCATTAGGTAACATCAAGGCAGTAGTGGATGATCCCTACTAAACCCCTTGTTAGGGTTTAACTTAACTTAATGTATTTCATAATGTACTCTTGTAATGCATTTGTTATATTCATCATTGCTCTATTTTTAGATTACCCAGTGGTAGACATAAAACTTTTTTGTAGTTTTACATACAATTGCAGCTTTCTATACATCTATACTGTTTATTTCTGTATATAACAACTTTACTGAAGGTTTAATATTCTTTGTAGTATTTATACATTATTACTACAAACAGTATGTAGTATTCTATTTTATATATATATGGTTTCCATACAAGTGTTTTTCTTTGTATATTTAGTGAGACACACACATTTATATTATTTTAAAAGTGTTTAATAATTTTTTATCAGCAGAAAATATATGTATATAATTATTTAATAATGTTGAAATCTTGTTTACCTAGGTTTTATATTTCCTACAGGCATCTTGTACCTGTGTAAATGATTGTATTTGTATCATTGTTTTGCACAAAGATCATATATTGACTTTTATTTTAAGCAAGTATCTCAATACATGGTAGTTCAAACTGTGAGTTAACAATGTTTTATTCATTCATTGTTAATGATTTAATTGACTAATTGTTATTAAGGGCGGGTTTTCAGAGTGTTTTTTGTATATAAGTTAATGAATTTTATTATACGCTGTTCTGATGAAGACAGTCCAGTACTGTGGAAAGCGCTTAACTATTGTGTTTACAATAAATCCAGTATTTCCAGCATAGTTTCCTGTTTCCTGGTGAAGTTTTTGCCACTGGTTGGTGACTTATTTATTTGTTTTGAAGAGTGTTAGTGAGGAGCTCTGCCTAATTTAGATTGGAATCTTGTTCCAAAGCATGGCAAGTCTCTGGGACAGGAATCTATCCCTCCAGCGCATCCTATTTATTGTTGTGGTGAGGTTTAGATCCCTAGAGCATGTGGCTCAAGAGGATAAGGTTTTCTTTAGGTGGAGCATGTCCATCAATTCTGGCTTGGACATGGCCTTGTAAGTCAGGCAGAAGTCACCTCTGAGTAGGCAGTATGCAACCGAGTACAGCTGGAGTTTCTTCAGTCGAGCTGCATAGGGCATCTGTTTAAGGCCAGTGATTCTCTTGATGAGGTACTTCTGTGGTCTTTCCAGCTGTTGCAGGTGTCTTGTAAGGTACATCCCAAATTGGGCATTGTACTCTTATGATGGGTCTGATGAGTGATGAGTAGAGGGGCACAATTACCTCTTTTGATCTGGATGCGAACCCTTTTGTGATTAGGTGGGCCACTTAGAAGGATTTTCTAACCACTTTGGCAATGTGATTATCAAAGGTGAGATTACTATCTACTTGGGTCCCCAGATCCCTTATTACGTTTTCCAAATTTAGAGGACTACCACCTATGTGGTAGTTTGTGGGTACTTTGTTTTTTCCAAAGGGGATGACTATGCACTTTTTGTCATTTAGCTTGAGGCCATGATTTTGACACCAGGTATCCGTCTCAGTGAGACCCTTTTGGAGGATGTCTGTGTCAGCCGGAGAGTCAGTTATAGCCGCTAGTTTGCAGTCGTCTGTGAACCTGGTCAGCCATAGTCCTCCTATGCTTGCCTGTACCTCTGAGAAGTATATGCTGAACAGGAGGGGTCCTAGGACTGAGCTCTGGGGAGTGCCACTTGTAATCGGTTTAGAGTCGGACCTAGCTCCCACAACTCTCACCATGTGGGTTCTGTCCATGAGCCAGTTGGCAACCCATCTTGTGATGTAGGGGTTTATATTCAGGCTGGTGAACTTGTCTATAATACCAGAATGGGGATTGGTGTTGAAGGTCTTTGCAAGGTCTAGGTAGGCTGTGTGTACCACCTTTCCCTCGTCTATAGCCTTGGTAACTGTCTCAAAAAAGTCCACCAGTTTTAGGAGGCGTGATCTGCCCTTAACAAAGCCGAACTGGGTAGGGTTCAGTGTTTGGAGGTTCCCAGTGTCTCTGTTAATGAGTTCCATGATGATGCACTCCATAGCCTTGTAGACCAAGCTAGTCAGACTTGTAGGGCGATAGTTCCTAGGGGCTGTTGTGGATCCACCTTTGTGGAGTGGAATAACCGTTGCTGTGTGCCACTCTCTGGGTATGTAGCCTGTGGAGAGGTTGAGTTTGAACATTGTTTTTAGGTGAGGGGTTAGTTCATCTTTGAGCTCATGTAGGATGCAGCCTGGGACACCATCCTGTCCCATTGATGCTGTTTTTTTGGCTTTGGATAGGGCTGTTTTAACTTGACTGCCTGTGATTTCAGGGACTCTACATTATTCTGGTATAGTTATGGGCCCTTTTGGGGGTGGGAGGGTGGTGAAGTTTGTGCTGAACCTCTCTGCCAGGATGTTGGCGATATTGGTCGGTTCAGTGTATTTTGTGCCATTCTGTACTAACTCAAAGCAGATCCTAGACTTAAATTCTTGACATAGTTAAAGAATGCCTTGTGGTTATCTTTAGAGTCTTTGGCAATTTTTCTTTCAAAGCTCGCCTTGGATGATTTTATGAGGGATCGTAGTTTCTTGCTGATACTGATCATGGATGTCTTCCCTTCTTGGAATTTTACTCTTTTCTGTACTAGTTTCCTCCTTCTGTTGTATAGCTTATTTATGGCAGGCGTCTGCCAGACTGGTTTCCTTTTCTTGGAGGAGTGAGTCTTGGTTTTGCTTGGGATGGCATGATCCATGCATTCTTGTAGGTTCTCACAGAATGCATTAGTAAAGGATTTTTCAGCTTGGACAGCATTAACCTTTAGGATGGGGGCTTTGAAACTTTCCACATCGGTCTTAAGTAACGTGAAGTTTGCTTTTGAAAAGTTTTTCATGCTGGTTTCCTTGTCCAGGGGTGGGGAAGGAATGTGGATATCCAAAGTGATTTGTTTATGGTCAGATCTAACCAGCGAGGGTTGACCTCTGGTGTGGAACACCGGTCGCCCATGTTGGTGATGACCAGGTCCAATATGTTGTCACCACTGGTGGGAGTATTGACCAGTTGAACCACGGTGTTAGAGTTTATAAATTCTAGGAAATGTTGGGCAAGGGAGTTAGTACTTGAGTAGTTCTCCCAGTTAATGTTTGGGTAATTGAAATCACCCAATATTAGGGTGTTTGGTAGGACCTTTATGTTTTCCATTGTTTCCAGAAACATGGAATGGAGGTTCTGGGACATACAATTTGAATTGCAGTTTTGCCTGTTGTTAGTTGCACATGGGTGATCTCTGAAGCATCGTGCTGTGCCACTAACCTGGAGGTGTGGGTATCCTTAACGAATATGGATATGCCCCCACTTTTTGTATTTCTGTTTGGGTTCTGTGGCTGAAATGTATGGTATGAGTTGTAGCCTGGTAGTGCTGGGGTGCTCTCTGGAGCCTTAAACCAGGTTTCTGTTACTGCACATATATCGATTTTCTCCATACTGAGGAGTGCCTCGAGTGCATGAATTTTGAGGTTTAGACTTCTGGCACTGAGTAGCATTACCCTCAGTTTTTTATTACTTGTGCTACTTACAGCAGTGGGTTTGTCTTTTGAGCCTTGCCTAAAAAAGGCACTATGGGGGTGGCAAGGCGCTTGGCCAGTATTCAAAAGCTTAAGGGTGACAGGTGCAAGCCATCTCTAGTGAAGCAGCGTGGCTTGTCGAGCATGTCATCCCAGGCAGACAGACACTGGATACCCTTTGAATGACACCAGAAACTTAGCCAATTGTTGAAATCAAGAATTTTTTCTTTATACCGTGGTGTCATTCTTGGTGAGGGCAGGATGCTACTCAGGATCAGGGTCATACCGGTCTGGGCTACGTGATCAGAGAGCTCTTCCATGTCTCTGTTCATGTAGTCCAGGGATGCACGGCTCAGGTCATTCACATCAACATGGACAGTGACAGAGTCATATTTGTACTTGTTCTGGAGTGACATGAGTGCTTGTGTTATGTGACGGATCCTGGCACCCATCAGGCAGCTAACAGTAACCTTCTCCTTATTCAGCCTAGTGAGTGGGACATCAGTGTGTCTGACTATAGAGTCACCTATTACTAGTATGTTGAGTATGTTATTTTGCCTTAAGGGCTGTGATTGCATGGCACACTGGTTTTGTGAAGTATGTGTTTCATGGTTTTTGTTGGGGGGGTGGAAGTTGCTTGGATGTTTGCTTTGGAGGTCTTTGTTACTTTTGCAGATTTTTATTTAGAGCCTCCAAGTATGTTTTCATGTATTTATGTGTGTTTTTTGCTGGTGCTGGTTTAATGGGTCTTTGTGAGACTGGTGGTGTGATGCAAGCATTTCCCTTCTCCTCTCGACTGTCTGATCCAGTCTTGGGTTGAGAGAGCTTAGCCTCCAGTCTGGCTGTATAATTGCATCTCTCACATGTATTAGTGTTTGGTGGTAGGAGGAGAGGGTTGTCTGTGTACATGAGGCAGTTGTAACATTGCCTCAAAATGCCCAGATTCACCAGTTGGACTGGAGAGTACACCTGTGGTAACTCTTGCTTAGGTTATAAAGGTCTAACTCACATCATTGTTCATATACAGCTAATTTAGGATGTAAAGGGGGTTGTATGTAGAACTAATTCTAAAGATGTTCCTGGAATATGCATCTGTGTGTGATTCAGTCTCATACAATATACTCAGATTTCATTTCCTTAAATAGATTTTAAAGTCAATTATGGTTTCAATAAAACTACATTTTTTTGGTTAACACAAAAGTCATACCCTTAGAAAGCAAATCAGCTATGGTCTCATCTATGTTCAATTTAGAGTAATTATAAACAGAAAATATTTTTTATGATTTAAAACCACAGTGCAGGTATTTCTGTTTTGTTCGATCTCATTACTTATATTTAAAAAGTCAAAAGCAGACAATTCAAAACTTTTTTCATTGTCACTAGAAAAGTCTGTAAGGGCACTCATGTTCTCCAGTTCTTGTTCTTTGGCCGGGCCCCTTGAAACCTCAAAGCATGTAATCCTGCTTGGGCTTGTTGTCTGCTGTTGTAATAGGTCTTGTTTTTAATCCTCTCACTCCTCCTGGGCTCAGGGTGCTCTTCCTCATTGTTAAGAACCATGTCATCTGTTCTTTCAGGCAAGATTTCATTATTTCCTGAAGGACTAGGAGGAATGTGGGGAGCATTTCTTGTTTCCCTAACAGTAACTTTAAACGTTTTGTAGCTGCCAGGCCACACCATTGTTATAGTCATGTACATCTCTGTCTGTTTTGTTTAGCTTGCCGCCCTTTAATTTACTTATATGCTGGTCTATACTCATGTATATTCTATGATGTTCATATCTCATAGAATTGTACTCTGTGTGGTCCCTAATGGATTTATCCAGGGTGCCGAGTTCCTTAAATAATCCTTCAGTGTCTATTGTGTTGTACTTGACTAGCAGCTTGAGCCCACATTTATCAAACAGTTTTAAAAGGTCTCAGTGGAGACCGGAATTGTGCTCAAGCCCTGTGGGAAAACGTCAAACCCTGAGACCTTTTGGGATAATTTTGAACCTGATACATTCCTTTAAAAAGGCGTTTTCTAGCTGTAATTTTTTACAGCGTAACAATTTCAAATCAAACTCATTCAGCTTACCTTCTATATGGTGAGTGGCATGCACGAATCTTTGCTGAAAATGATCCTGCTTGCAGCCACTCATTAAGGTGTGGTATTTCATTTTTTGAGCTCTGTAATTGTTCATGTAGTGAAGCTACGTTCTGAAAGCTCCTGCTTTCAGTCTCTCCTACTTCTGGGTTTGACGTGCGCATGTCACTCGCCTGTCTATGTTCAAGAACAGAGCATGAACCAAAAGCAAGACACTGGGGAGTTAGGTTAAAATTAGCAGACTGTTCGCTAGTATCCCTGTGTTTGTAGTAGATATTTTGGCAAGACCAACATGCTAGTATAACTTGTCAATCCGTTGAGTTAACTGCAGAACCAGAGCTGTCAAATATCCAGTGCCAGTTCCTGTTTCCTCCTGAGCTGTTTCCCTTGAAAGTGATGAAGGATCCACAATACTGCCAGTAGCCATGGAAGAGAAACTGTAGAACCAAAACGCAAAAGCAAACCACAAAATGTAAAAAGTCTGGCAGATCAGGTTCCAACAAGCACAAAATCCAAAGCACAATCATGTAAAACAAAGGTTTTTAATGTAGAAAAAATATAAAAGATGTAAGCGCTTTCGTTTAAAACAGTGTAAACTTCTTCAGACAAAGCTGTAGGACAAGGCAAACATTTAAATAATACACAGATGCATCTAATTGGACACAGGGAAACAGCTAACAAAAACCTGACTTGAAAATTAACCCTTTAGTCTCACAATTCATACAACATAAGTTCATGGCCATAGACCATGTTGACATTAGTGATAAAAAAACTTGGGGAGCACAGTTAGAACTAAAGGAACTTAGATGGCAGATCTTGCTACATGCAGAAAAATGGCCTGGCATCAATGACAGGACTTCTATCTCTCCTGTCCTAAAGCTTAAGGCCCTGGAAAGAAATAAAATAGCATGAAGCAAAGTAACATGATTTTTATTGTTTCTCAGAGTAAGTTGTTAACAACACCTTCACAAACAAGTTTCATAGTGTAAACACTGGAATTTTAGTGTGTCAAAACAACATTCTTATTTGACAAGGTTATGGTTTAAATATAATGTTTTTAAATATTGTATTTTAACACACATTCAATAGTATGAATCGTGAGACTAAAGGGTTAATTTTCAAGTCAGGTTTGTGCTAGTTGTTTCCCTGTGCCCAATTAGATGCTTCTGTGTATTATTTAAATGTTTGCCTTGTCCTACAGCTTTGTCTGAAGAGGTTTACACTGTTTTAAATGAAAGTGCTTACATCTTTTATATTTTTTCTACATTAAAAACCTTTGTTTACATCATCGTGCTTTGGATTTTGTGCTTGTTGGAACCTGATCTGCCAGACTTTTCACATTTTGTGGTTAGTTGAAGTCACCCAGTATGAGAGTGTTAGGTTGGACCCTAATATTCTCCAGGGTGCTTAGGAACGTGGAGTGTGAGTCTTGGGACATGTTTGGGGACCTATAACAGGCTACAATCCGAATCGCTGTCTTTCCCAATGCTAGCTGCACCTGAAGAATCTCTGATGCTTTAAGTTGGGCCACCAGTCTGGAGGTGTGCACATCCTTTATTAATATAGAAACACCACCACCATTGGAGCTTCGGTCCAAGTTCTGGGGCAAATGGTGTGGAATGAGTTATAGCCTGGTAGTGCAGGAGTGCTTTCTGCTGCGTTGAACCAGGTCTCTGTTACAGCACAAATGTCAATGTTCTCCATTTTAATGAGTGCTTCAAATGAGTGCATTTTGAGATTTAGTCTTCTAGCATTGAGCAGCATGATCCTCAGATTGTATTTGTTTGTAGCTGTTGCAGTGGTAATTTGGTCTTTGTAACACTGCCTAAAAAAGGCACTATATGGATGGAAAGAGTCTTGACCACTATCTGGAAGCTCAGGGGTGACAGATGCAGGCCATCTCTGGCAAAGCATCGAGGTCTGTCAATCATGTAATTCCAGGCAGACAGATACTGGATCCCCTTAGAATGATACCAGAAACTTAGACAGTTGTCATTTTCTGCTTCTACTGTGGTATCCTTCTGGGTGATGGTAGGATGCTGCTGAGGGCTAGGGTCATACCCACCTGGGCTACATAACCTGAGAGCTCCTCCATGTCTCTTTTTATGTAGTCCAGGGAGGTACATCTCAGGTCATTCACACCCACATGTACAATGACAGAGTCATATTTGTACCCTTTGTTGAGGGACCTGAATGTGTGCATTATGTGGCAGATCCTGGTGCCTGACAGGCAGCTGACTGTTACTTTCTCCTTATTCAATCTAGTGAGTGGGACATCAGTGTGCCTCACTATCAAGTCATCTATAACTAGTGTGTTGGACATGTTGTTTTGCTTTAGGGGTTTGGTTGAGTGGCACACTGTTTAGGAGAGTTATGTGTCTCATGATTAGGGTTGTGTTGTGGTGGTCGAGTACATTTCTGCCTTGGAGGCCTCTGCTGTTTGGATAGATTTTTATTGAAGCCTCCACAAAGGTGGGTGTGGGGTTTGTGTTTTTATGTGAAGGCAGTTCTGGTGTGTGTTCTGGAGGGCTATGTGTTCCATGTGGTGTGGTGCAAGTGTTGACCTTCTCCTCTTGACCAGCTATTCCAGTCTTGGCTGGAGTGTGCATGGCTTCCAGTTTGGATATATAAGTGCATCTTTTGCAAGTCTGACTGTTGGTAGGTAAGAGGAGAGGATTGTCGGTGTACATGATGCAGTTGCAACATTGCCTCAGGATGCCCAAGTTCACCAGGTTAATAGGAGAAAGCACAGGGAACTGACCTTTAGACATGCCTGGAGGGGTGGGCATTAATAAAAAGTACTGGAGCTGTTTCCTTGTAGAATGTTTAGTGCTGGTAGCACTCTTGTGTGCCACAATAATTGCTACAAGAAGTCTGGTAAAGTGCTAAACTAATGAGCTAGTAAAAGTGCAGGAGAGGAGAGAACTAGCAGAATTAAGGGATAAATTGAAGAGCAGACTTTGGCACCACTCAGAAGCTTACAAACAGTCCTGGATAAAACAAATCTGTGTCTGGACTACACTAGTTATAGTAAAGGGAGGAAACAAGTGCAAATGTGGGTTTTTAAACCAGAAAGTTGAAAGAGATGGAAAAACTGTCCAAACGGCCAATAAACTACAATTTGTGGGCTGGAAACCACTCCTCTTGTGGTAGATAGGCTACCTAGAACTTACCACTCCCACTGATACGCTAGAAGGCTTCCCTCCAACACAGAAAGGCTTGGGGACTCAGAAGCTTACATACAGTCCTGGATACAGAAAATCTGTATCTGGACTAGACTAGTTACAAGAAATGTGGGAAAAGCGCAAAAGTGGGCTTTTAGATCAGAAAGTTGAAAGAGATGGAAAAACTGCCCAAACAGCCAATAAACTACAATTTCTGGGCCAGAAACCACTCATTTTGTGGTAGATCGGCTACTTAGTGCTTACCACTCCCACTGACAACCTAGAAGGCTTCCCTCCGACAAAGAAAGGCTTCGGGGGCTCAGAAGCTTACAAACTGTCCTAGATACAGCAAATCTGTATCTGGACTAGACTAGTTACAGGAAAAGTGGGAAACAAGTGCAAATGCAGGCTTTTAAACCAGAAAGTTGAAAAAGATGGAAAAACCACCCAAACGGCCAATAAACTACACTTTCTGGGCCAGAAACCACTCTTGTGTTAGAATACCTAGTGCTTACCACTCCCACTGATAAGCTAGAATGCATCCCTCCAACACAGAAAGATTTGGGGGGCTCAAAAGCTTACATACAGTCCTGGATACAGCAAATCTGTATCTGGACTAGACTAGTTAAAGGAAAGGTGGGAAAAGCGTAAATGCAGGCATTTAGAACAGAAAGTTGAAAGAGATGGAAAGACTGCCCAAATGGCCAACAAACTACAATTTCTGGGGCAGAAACCACTCCTCTTGTGGTAGATAGGCTACCTAGTGCTTATCACTCCCACTGATAAGCTAGAAGCTGACACAGAAAGGCTTGGTGGGCTCATAAGCTTACAAACAGTCCTGGATGCAACAAGTCTGCATCTGGACTAGTCTAGTTACATGAAAGACGGGAAACAAGTGCCAGACATTGGTTTGTGATTGGTTCTGATAAGTCAATGACCCTCTTTTGGTATTGCTGCTTTTGTCTTAACCTTTCTGAGCAATGAGGAAAATGAAAAATGTCACTGTTAGAATTGTTAGTATGCAGAGGTATATTCCCATCATAACTATCCTGTGAATCATTCACTGTAAACTGGTCTTGTACAGCATTGTTATACCCATTATGGAAACTGAATTAAGGGGTCTGAATGGAAAGGTGAAAAGTCAGCAAGCAACGGAGAGTAGTAGTGCTGGAATTGAATTCATCCTCAAGTCTTGGTGAGTACCTTCATGAGGTGGACCCTGTTTTCATAAAATCTCACCAAGGCAACACTGATAAATAGACTGTATTTATATAGCATATATCGTACACAGACGTAGGTCAAAAACTAAAAAAGATAGCTAGGTGCACAAGACCCAGGATAAAAAACTGCCTAATCTTGGTAGATGCACTGGTGCTGCGACTGGAAAAGATGACTGTAGTATCCTCAAAATATGGAAACATTCCTACAATAGGGCCAGGCCAGGCCCAGGGGTAGGATGACTCCCTCCTGTTGTAGAAGGAAGTAGCAGTCTACAAAAATCATAAAAACTGATAGGACAAAGAAGAGCCATAAAGATGATAAAGTGGACTATCAAGGATAATAAATAAATTATGTATTGTTACTATTATCCAAAAAGCCTAGAATTTCCAGACACAAGATATACAAAATGATTAAAAGAAGTGGTCATTACTTGGCACATTGCAGGAGCTGCAAAGAGCACTTCTGGCTGACATCAAAGATTGAAACAATACTAATTTCATGAGCTTTAATTGTACTTTGACTTAGGAGTGGGGTTCATTCCCGTCATGGTATTAGAAACCCAGAAGACTTTGAGAAATTAAAAAAGACTGAAACCAGTGAGATTTACGGCAACATGTCCTTTCCCCCATACTTGGGGGGGGGTCTAGATAAGTATTCCCCAACTGATAAGCATCATGATCCCTTTCCAATTTGGAGGGTCTAGATAAGCAGTCCCCAACTGATAAGCATCACGATCCCTTTCCAATTTGGAGGGTCTAGATAAGCAGTCCCCAACTGATAAGCATCACGACCCCTTTCCAATTTTTTTAATTTTCTGAAGCTTAATCTTCTCCACTTGAGAATCTATACTGGAGAAAATGTGAGCATGATCAAACTGATGGTGGACATGATCATTAACAGCTAGAATCCACTATTCGATATGTTGTGTTTTAGTGGACAATTGATCTATAGTTTTAGAACTGTGTCTCATCAACAATTCACAGTGTTCAATCCCATACTGATCAAAAATGGGAAGTAGATCACAATGGAGGGGAGAGTCCTTTTTGAGGTCAGTAGGGTACCTCCACAGCTGGACCTCTTTTGGAATTTGGTTTACCTTAATGGCCTCCACAAAGTAAAGATTTTCCACGTGAAGCTTCCTTAATTTTAGTAACTTGTAGTCTAGTTCATTTAACCAATTCTAAATGTTACAGGTAGCTGGTGGCAATGTAGTTGTAGTAAAACTAAAGTTGCTAGTTTTCCAATCTGGCAATTTAGGGGCATTTTCACCCAATCTAAACAGCTGACCAGATGCCGAAACTGATGATGTACCATTTGGTGGTGGATTACCGTGCCACTGTTAGAGGGGAGCTGGCTGACTAAATTGAGTCCAGACAGCAGGCAACAAAGAAGAAATAGTGTCCACTTTTTGTGTCAATTGCTGTATCAGTAACGTAAGATTCCCAACCGTTTGTGATAAATCCAATGGGTCAAGCTGGGAAAAAAGTGATTGTGAAGCCACTGCATTCTCCAAAGGCATATTGAAAAAACAAACTCTGAAAACCACCAGAAAACACAAACCAGGAAATAAAAACAAGTTCCAAGGAGAATGAAAAACTGCAGCACACCTTAAATAATTAAATTTCCTAGCTGATCAAAAACAGCCATCATTTCCTTGTGACTTGAGGTAAAATCATTTGTGAACAACAAAGATGCAACCTCCATAGTTTGATATCCAGTCCTTGAAAATAACATAATGGAAGGATAGAATACATTCTTGGTGATGTCTTGTGCCTTCACTGAATGTATCCAACTTAATGTTGAAAACGCAGGCACAACTCTGACTTCTCAAATCCAGGGACTGAATGCTACATGATAGACACCCTTGGGTGTCTGAATGCTATATGATAGTCACCATTGGGTGTCTGAATGCTGCATGATAATCATGCTTGGGTGTCTGAATGCTACATGATAGTCACCCTTGGGTGTCTGAATGCTACATGATAGCTACTCTTGGGTGTCTAAATGCTACATGATAGTCACCCTTGGACCCTATAATGCTACAGGATAGCTACTCTTGGGTGTCTAAATGCTACATGATAGTCACCCTTGGACCCCATACTGCTCTAGCACATCTCAGAAGTCATATGCCTTTGCAAAGTTCACAGAACACAAACAGCCAGTATTAACAAACTCCCATGCCCCTAACACCTAGAATTCATGCAAAAACAAGCAGCTGACCCTGTATTCCATGGCCAGGAAGAGATCCAAAGTGCTTTTCCTGAGTCAGTCATTGGAGCTCAAAGAAAGTCTCCTTTCTAGTATCCTGGCAAAGCCTTTCCTAGGGAGACTGAGTGTTGTGAGCCATACCTCACAATCTTTAGACATCAAACATCTAGACAATGGCTCTTGAAAAATACATACATCTAGACAAAAATCCAGTCATCTAATTACCATAAATTTGCATATGTTATAGTATATCCTTTCCCACTTTCAGGACAAGTTTGGGATACCTTACCAGTAAGAAGCACAATATGAAGCCTTGACAATTGGACGGGAGAAAGGAAATTCACCCCGAGGATCACGTCACTCGCCCTGCACGACAGGGGTCCAGGGAAGTAAACAGTGTGGGAAGAAATATCCAGAGAATTGTTATGGCTAGGCTTGTATAGGCCCTAGGGCCGATAGCCTAGTACCATCCTAGGAACGTATGAACCTATGAAAAAAATGATATTGAATAAACTTTAACAAAAAATGATATTGACAAAATGATGCAAAATATAATCATATTTTATTGTGAAATGATACACAAAAAAGTTTTCAGACATGCAGTCTGGTAGAGGATTAGGGCTATCATGAGCTGTTCACAAGGTGCTTTCTGTAGTAAAGGATTTCGTTACAGTCTGAGTCTGAAATAGGGCCATGTGAAACAATGTTCTGCACTAGTTAACAAATAAAATAAATAAATAAATACAGTACAACTGCTCAAAACAAAATACCATTACAAGATCAACTTTCCTCAACAGTAGAGGCAACTAGGGGAATTTCTTTCAAGCAGCCTTTCTTACCGAATACAAGACTCTTATGACACAAACATATTTGACAGTTATGAGAGTTTATTTTCTTTTCCCATTTTTAAAATCAAGCATTATAAACAAGTTCAGCAAACAGTGATGAAAGAAGCTTTAAAACTGTACCCTTCATCAGCTTTGCTAGTGCTTGTCTGGATCTGGTTTCCTTACTATGCTTTTCTGACGTGTAGTTGCGGTTTAAAATTCAGTAGGTGCTTATGATGATGTGTGGTTTACCTGCAAGACTGTCAGTGGTCTATCACTGCATTTAAAAAGTGGGTTTCTCCTGAAATAAAAATACTTTCACATAGTTTTTGTATGAGCATACATGTGATCTTCTGATATTATATAATTTTACACAAACAGTTTACGATTATGCCAAAGGAAAGTGAAAGATCAGTAAAGGGAATTACTGTGCAAACTGTAGACCTTTTTATTAGCATGCATGATCACTTGCTTGAACTTATTATAACATTAACAGGTACTGATAAAAAACCTTGATAAAAAATAATATAAATAGTTGCCAAATAACTTGTAGCAATAAAAAATAAAACATGGCAAAAAGCTGTAAAACTACAGCAAAATATTTTTGTCATGGATTTACAACCTTTGGCTGTTTTTTTACCGTTAACATATAAACAAACCATTTACAAGTGCTTTGTAACTAAACACCTTTGGTTGCTTTAAACGGCTTTGAACAATATACTTCCATACATCAAGTATAGTTGTGTAAGTAAACTTGCCTTAACAGTGTATGTTTGAATAGATCACTGCTGCCATAGCCTTAAGAAATATGGGACGTCCTAGCAAGGATCGGACTCAGATGTCCAGCTTTCCAAAGCTTTGAGGCTCCTTCTGTGTGCCCTAGTCATTGGTCCATATGAGTGATGCATAAAAATCATTGACTAGGGTGCTAAATAGTTCAGAGCTTTGTTGCCTTAGAAGAAAGGGGGATGTCAGTTAGGAACATAAAAATAAAAGACCCCACACCCTGGCGAAAAAATAGTTATAATAAGAGGACAGTAGTTAGAAGCTGCTACTACAGCAGTGATTATTTGAACATCTACTGTTATGATAAATTTACTTACATAACTATATTATGTTCATCGGTGGATTACTGCTGCAGTAGCCTTGAGATGTGAGATGAATACCAAAGCATTTTGAGTAAGGAGGGAGGAAACTGGATCAGATTCCAGCATCCTGCTTGGCCAACAATAAACAAAACAAAGCATCAGATCATTTGAATTGTGGGGCTACGCTCACACACCCCCCTCCCTAAATATACCAACTCCGAGATCACACTACAGTGGAGGAAAGGGCAAATTCCCAACAATGGCCGAGCAATTTTTTTCCCCTAGGAAAAAATTTGCTTATTTGGCTGTTCAGAGTTTTAGTACTTCGGCATTTACGTGTCAATGAAAGGGCATTCGATGAACAGCACTTTCAAAAACATAAATGGAACCCAGACATCCAGAGTGTGACAAATTGTTTCTCTATCCCTTTTAGTCTTTAGAAAAAAAACAGAGATGAATAGCCTGCCTTAGTGTAAACTAACACCTGCCTTAGTGTAAACTCTGAAGCAACCATGTTTATAAAAGGATTTGTTCTCAAAGTCACCCTATTTTTGTGAAATATGAGGTAGGGATGACTCACCATAACAATTTCTTACACAGATACTCTTTTTGCAGAAGTCAGAGGAATGAGTTACACCGTTTTCCAAGATAAGAACTTAAAATTAGGCTTAGGAGCAAGTCCAAAAGGAAACAATGTGATATTTTCTAAAGGAAATGTAAGATTCCAAGCAGCAGCAACCTGTCTAAAAGGTGGACAGACATGTATCTCCCCTTTCAAAAGTTGTTTCACAAGAGCTTTGGTAGAAAGGAGAGGATCCAAGGACAAAGAAGCAGAAATGGCTGAAAGATGAATCTTGATGGTTGAATAAAAAAGGGCAGAGGGTAATAACTCATACAAATGCTGAAAAAAATACATGAGTCTGGGCCACCTGCAGAAAAGAAGTTTTAAAGGAGAAGAGAGTGGTCCTCGAGATTCACTCTTTTCCTGGGTTTTTGATCTCTTTTGTTTGGCTTGTCTGCACTCTGCATTTTGAGTGCAGACATTTCAATAGGGAGCCAAATATTTTGCATTTTCCTATATATGATTTTCTACTAGCATTTTATCCCTCCTTTAATACCTTCTGCATGTCCTTAGGGAAAACAATTGCCTAAAAGGAATTAAACTTGTATCATTCTGGCAGTCAGTTGAAAATGTTAAACAGAGTGGTGTGCCAAACTCTCTCTCTATCCTGTATGAGTAAGTGTATTCTGTAAAGAAGCTTGCAGTAATTTCCCTTAGCCATTAACAAAAGAATGGTGAACCACTGTTGCCTAGGATGGGGGTGGGGGCACCATAATTATCTTTGGAGACTCCTTCTGAATCTTGAGAACTCTGGTTATCAGAAAAGAAGGTGGTAAGGTATATAGAAACATTTGTGTTGATGGGAAAAAAAGGGCATGTGTCTACTTGGCTAGTCGCAAGATATCTTGGAGCAGCAGTTCTTACCTGTCTGTTTTGACTGGAGGACAACAGATCTAAATGAGGAGTTCTCCAGAGGTATATCAATTCTTGGAAAACCCCAAGGTGTAACTTCGATTCATGAAGGTCTGTCCTGGTCCTACTCAGCTTTTCTGATTAATTTTTCTGCTCTGATAGAATGTATGTAGCCTGCAAGGACAAACTGAAATGAGTTGCTAGATCCCAGGCTACCACACTTAGTCCTCAAAATGGGTATGACCTGGTTTTACATACCATATCACTGTGGTGTTGTCAGTGATTAGTAACAGATGGCCAGGAGTCCAAAGATAGTTCAGAAATTTGTGAGCATTTATTAGAGCCATCATTTCCCTGACATTCATGTGTTTTATCTCATCTTGCTTGTTCCACTGACCCTGAACTTTCACTGCTGCGGACACAACTGTCCAGTCAAAGTCTGCAGCATCTGTCGTTACAGACAGAGTGGGGGCTGGCAGAGAGAACGGAATACCTGGGTTAAGAGGAAACTGATTCACTCAGCAATCAGACTCCTTTGTACAAAGCTCAGCAATAGAATTTGAAATGATAGAAAGTGCTGGTGTTGAGTCCAAACTGACTTGACAGACCATTGAATCTTTCTCGTGTGGAATCTCATCAAAAGAATTATGAGAATAGCTGAGGCTATCAAACCTAGAAGTCTGAGATATTCTCAGGCAGATGCCTGAGCCTGGTTTGAAAATAACATGTTCCATGCAACTTTTCAATCTTGTCTTGTGTAAGGAAACCCAACATAAGTGTTATATCTAGAAGTCTTCTTAGAAAGTCTAACTTGCTAGAGGGAATGAAAAAAGATTTCTCTCTATTTACCTGACAAACCAATATGAAAAGTAGCCTTATTAACCAAGCCAGAGATTCTTGATGAGTTTAGAAAAAATCTGCAAAAGTCAGGCACAAATTTAGGTAAGGGAAAATGTGAATGCCCTGCAACCTGCAATGGGAGATTATAGGAGTGAGGTACTTTGTAATGTCTCTCAGGGCTGTAGATAACTCAAATGACAAAAGAGCAAACTGAAAATGCTTTCTGAAGCACATCTCCCACTTCCTGCCTCACTTTATTTTGGTAGACATCAATTGCCTCTACTCCTCTGACAGCATCTACCTATGCCTTTTTGCCCTATGCCTTCCTCCCCTTACCTGTTCTCATGCTATCTTGTACCATTCCCTATTGTCTTCTCTGCAGTTTCACTCTGGCATTTCTCATCTTATTAGCAAGTCCACTAAAATATCTAGCTCACATTTTTTCTCCATGTAGCTCCTCCTTTTTCTTGCAAACTCCAAATCGCCTATAACTGCAGAGTTTCCCAAAAAGGACTGATGCCCCACATGTTGGGCATATCACCCATTTCTTCTTTTCTTGACCAGTTTCTTTCATGCTGTTCCATTTTTGGATTTATTACTTTTTTGTGTTTAGTGATATTTATTTATTTATACTCTGTTTACCATCTTAGTTCTACTAGACAATGGCTTCTTTTCAGGGGAAACCTGACTTTATACCGATTTGGTGAAATTTGGCCAGATCACCAGGCATCATCTCCTAGTCTTTTTAATAAGTTCTGTTGGCTCTTTAACATCCACCTGAGCTACCAACAGATCAGGCAGATGAGGGCTATTTTTGTTATTGTGCAGGTACCCAATTTATTTAAGCCCTTAGCTGGGACTTTCACTCCAAGCGTAGTTTAGTGGGACCGGTATAGCACATTCCAGTAATGTGACAAGTTAGAAGAAAATTAGAAATAACAGGCCAACAGTTATCACATAACTTCATGAACTCAAGGACAATGAGTATGAATCAGCCCTTCAGTTCTGATGTAAATTCGTAGGTCTTGAAGATGCAGTCAGTTTAGACTAAATTTGCTTTAGATAGAAAGTATACAAAAATATTTTCTCAATTAAATCATTTAGCTGAGGCTTATAAATTAAATACTAAAAAACAAGACTGATTTTGTAAATGTTAAAGGAAGGAAAACCTCCCCATATTCTACAAATGCACAGAAAGTTTACTTTTACTTCTTAACTTAGTCACTTCCACTTTGAAAGTTAAAGAACAAGCTAAAATGCTAAAAAATACAGTTTTATAATATCTTTATAATTATTGTAAACTAAATTTATATCAGAAAAATAATTACAAACAAAGTGCAAGTCTGCTTTATGCACACGGAACTAGTCTGCAGGACTTCAGGATCTGACTTGTAAGCTAACATTTGTAAATAGATGCAAATTAGTAAACTGAAAAATATCATTTGATATATTCACTCACACCAAAATGATTTGTGCCTTTTCACCCTGTGGGTCACATCAGTCACCCTGCTAGATAGGGGTCCAGGGAAGTAAATACTGTGGGAAGAAATAGCCAGGGAATTGTTATAGCTGGGCTTGTACAGGCACTAGGGCTGATAGCCTAGTACCAGCCTATGAAACTATGATCCCTTCATCCATGCATTAGTTCATTTCATCAGTCTTAGTCCTATCCCCAACCCTTTCAGTTTTTTGTGCTGAATTAGAGGTCTTGGTGAGGCCTAAGCAAATACTGCCCTGTCAAGTTCTAATGCAAACCAGTTAAAAATGGAATCAAGTCTGACAGCTCCCTCTGGCCATGAGATTATGTCTTTTGGTGCCTTGGAATCTGCTCTCTTCTCAAAACTTAACAAGTCTTTCCCTCCGGATTCTTTCCCTATCATTCTTTATCATTTCTGTTAAATTAAAAGTACTGAAGTTCCTTGGATTTTTCCTGATTTCCTTTTAGACATGGGTGTATGATTGCTGTCCTCCAGGCCTCAGTCACTTCTGTACTTGGTAATGATCTATTGAAGCACTGGAAGTCTGTATGGAGGGGGGGGGGATCTTCCAACATAATAGCCAGATTCCTGAAATCCATTGGAAGTAACCCATCTGGTCCCCGTGTTTTATCCATGCTAACATCCGTGCTATCTTTTCTGGTATCTGTCAGCTACAATCCACATTGTACTGTACCCCACTCCCAAAATCACTTGCCTTTGAGAAGACTGAAGGAGAGCATTCTTTAGTACCTGTACTTCTGTTACAAATTTCTGTTATCTCCAATGTTTTGCTTAGCATGGCTAGGACTTTTCCTCTCTTCTCCATTTACTATATACACCTAAAAGTCACTGTTCCCAATTCTGACTCTTCAGCCTCTGTCTTACTGCCCTCAGCAACTTTGTTTCCCTTCTGCGGACATCCTTGTACTGTGGCCCCCACTCTCTCTCAGCCTACTCCTTTCCATCCCTTGCTTGGCTTATTTTTGCCTTCATCACCTGACTTGCATTTGTATATGGCTACATAAGTCTTCCCATACGTTTGCCTTTTGTCTCTGTTGTATCATTCTCTGTAACCCTCACTACTCCACCAGACCCATTTTTGTAGCTTTTGTACTGCATCAGTTTTCGGCCAGTCCTGTTGGTTACCCATGAACCTCTCCCCCATGATGGCAGAATCAACTATCATATAATCTTGCAGCATTATGTTTGCCTTTGTATTGTTGGAGAGATGTTATTATGGTCAGAAGACTATAGTACATAATACTATTTTATAACAACGGATTCTCTTCATTTCATACTTACTAAGTGCATTCTTTGTCTCACTGTCTGCTGCTCTTTTTCTAGTAACTTAACAGGTTTTAAAATCCAGTAATGATTTGGTGCTAGCACCTACCCCTTTATTTAAGCTAAACTTTGGTATGGTTTCCCTTGCATCCTACAGAGCTGTAAGTCTACAAAAACATTGTTTCTTAGTCAGTAATTATACTCCCAAGGACATTGCTTGGCAAACATCTTTGCTGTGGCACAACCTTAAAAGATTTACTAATTCCATTGTCTCTGCTTTCACCCTGGTTCGGTTTGCTCCTTTGTAATACTAGCTCTACCTCTGTTCTAGAACTCCTTCATAATTTCAAGAAGTGAAACTTCAATAACAGAACCACTTACCTGCACCCCAAGGTCAGTATCATTTCACTTGTCAGATTCCTGAATCTGGATGATAACAACATCCTTTCTTTAAACTGTTTATCTTTTGTGGTTTGTGGCCACAGCATCCTTCCCATATGGAAAAGGTCTGTAGCCAAAGTATTCTTTCTGTACACTGTATGTCTCTCATGGTTTGTGGTTAAAGCTTCCTTTCTATATAATGTATGTTTCTTGTGTTCTTTGGCTAAAGTTTTCTTCCCATATACTATATGCCTCTTGTGGTCAGATAAGTACAGAACAAGCAGTATATTCACAACTTAGTTTTCTATGTCCTTGCTCATTGACAAGTAACCTATACAGAGATACATGACTGTGGATGTATGGTTTGGAGAGAAGTTTAAATACAGGTCTCTGTGCTGCAGCTACTCAAACGTGGGTTATCTCGGATGTAGTCAGAGCTTTATCACGTAATGTCAGAGAGCCAAGCACAAATTGCAGGTTTTGCTATATATATATTCAAAGTTGTAGAGTCTAGCCAATTTCTGGACACTAACCCACACTCCTTCTTAGGCATCAAAGTTCCTAAGCAAGTCTATCAGGTCTGCTCCTTCATCTGTGAGTGACATTCAAAGTACTGGTAAAGCAGGTGAAAGTTATGTTTATTATTTTGTAATTTTCTAGAGTTATTAAGATAAAAGCAATGCTTCATTTGCCAAAATATGACTAGTTCTAAGTTTGTTTGAAGTGTTGCAGTATAACTTATGTCTGTTCCTAATGTAAGGAAATCTCTAATAACTAATTGCATGGAAAAAAGAGCGGCACTTTAGCTGTTATATGTGTTTCACATCTCAGGATACAAAACTGCAGTTAGCAAATGTCACTGAGAACTATAGAAAAGTGGGGTCTGGCTTATGTTACATCGACTGAAACAGATTTCTTTGCGAAACGCTGCAAGATGTGAATAGGAATGACAGAAAGATAATGAGGGTGTTCATGGCGAGAAAAACGGAAATTAATACATTAAAATATACTAATTTACATGATATTATAAGGATATAAAATAAATCTAGGACCACTATGGCAGTGCTAGCCACCCCCACAGTGTGAATATTCGCTCTAGATGATGGATGGATGGATGGATGGATGGATGGATGGATGGATGGATGGATGGATGGATGGAAAAATAACACTGAGATAAAGTTAACCAAACTCTAAAGATTGAGCTAAAGCTGCTAGAGTAGGTGATTTTTTTATTCATATTACTGTCTGTATCTATTCAACTTTCAATGCTGCAAACTATATACTGAGTTGGTAGTTAGTTCAAAAGTTATTTTTTAAGTTGCAATGTATAATGCAACTTATTAGGAGGATGTGCAATTGTAGAGTAACAAGGAAACTGCCAGTTCATGTTAGGTACATATTCCAGGGGAAGGCAGATATTTTATTATGTATTGTACGTTTTATGCTACTAAGCTATCTGACAGTTGTGTTCTGTGAACTTCGTTGTATTGTTTATTATATAAGCAACACATTGGAGCTTTTCTACTCGGGTCTCCAATGTAAATGCGGTTATTCCATATAATCATTACTGATGAACAAAACCAGCAAACCAAAAACAAAAAAGTTAACTTCTGTGGGTTGGTTTCATATCAGCTTGTACCCTCTTATAAAATAAGCATCCCAAGTAAGATGTAATGTATATTATTTTTTGAAATGCAGAGAATTTAGATTAGAAACATATTTTAATTTATTTGTTTAGTTAGTTATTAGTTTGCTGCCCATTATCTCTGTCAAATACTGACAAAAACTTGAAAAACTGACTTAGTACATGTTTTTCAACCATTAAATCACTTTCATACCTTTGTTGTGTGATGAAATTTGTGATTTATTTAGATTTTCCCTGCATCTGCACTGTGTTTTTTTTGCTCTGACCACTTTATCTGGATGCTAATACAATTTAGTGCTGGTTCTGACAATTCTCAGTTTATCATATCAGACCAATGAAATAAGATATTATGATGAAACATTGACGTAACAATGAGGCATTGTATTTGTGTGGACATACACAGAAATTATCACAAGATGTTTCTGTTTGAACATAAACTTTATATTTTCTTGTTATGCAGTACATAAGCATGTATACGCTCATTGTTCAAGTGGCAGATATGGGAGGGGAAGGCTTAATCAACACAGCAACAGCCGTTATCCATGTTACAGATGGAAAAGTCAGTGACTGTGACCATACTCCCAATAAGGTACGCTTCCTGCCTGCTTTAATGTTTGTACAATTATTTAATGATTGACTGACAATAATACCGCTGTAAGGCACATGAAAGATGAAAGTCTGCAGTGTACTACATTTACAAACAATCTGTTTGTGGAATAAAGAAAATATTTCATTCAGTCAGAAATGTAATACATAAATCTGTTGTGTTTCCTAATATTAAGCTCTTTATATATATATTATAAAACATGAGTAGAGTGGTGACTTAGCCATAAGATTTCTGCGTCATAATGCCACAATCCATGGTTCAATACTGACATGTGGCCACTGTCTGTGTGGAATTTGTACATTGCCCATGTGTCTGCACAGGTTCTCCTTAGAAGCTTTACTTTCCCCCCATATCCCAAGTTATGCTGCTCAGATGGCTACACTAAAATACCCATATATGTTGCATTTACTCTTACTTTTGCAGCTGTAAGGGATCTGAGGACTAACTCACTTACCTGATTAACAAAAGTGAAAAAAAACACTGCAGCATTTTTGCTAGACATAACTGAAATCATTTTGTTGCATGGCTCATTAATTGAATTACAAAGTTGTTTAATTTATTCTTGACTTTTGCATGACTGCAGACAAAATATTGATTCAGAACTTGTAGCAACTGTAATAGTTTGGAAGACCTTTGTCATGGTGTGTATATCTGCCAGCTAGTACAGAAATGTCTTGACACAGTGCACTCACAGCAGCTAGACATTTAAGAGGTATACCAAAATCCCACTTCCTTTCACATTTGCAGTAACAGTTATACTTCCTGTTATCGTCTGACAAATGGTAATATTTTTTCTGTGCAACAAAATTGGATCCTGGAACTGTCTGCATAGCTTGGCTAAGGAAGCTACTAAATTCAGTCAAAACTATAAATTACAATGAACTGTGTTGGGGGTTGGCATGATAGGGACTGTGTTTATCTGACTGACACAAGGTACGGAGTTTGATTCTCATCTGTGAGGGGGAAATTGGATGGTGCACAAGAGCAGGAAGTTTAGTACTTAACTATGTACGTACACTAAGCATATTGCTATGCACCCCAAGATACAACTTGAGTCTCAAATTTCTAGTAAATGTCAGTCAGAGTTGCTTCCTTTCCCCCTTCAATGTAAGCTAGATCATTTGAATGGGCAGCTTCCCTGGGCTCTTATGTTGCCATCCTTGAGGCTGGAAGGACATTTTGAATACAGTTTACTGGCTAGAATTCTAAAGGTCTGTAAACAAACTGTCTACTACTTGCCTATAAACCTAAGAATCTATTTGAACTGTCTTTTTAAAATAATGGAAACTTTGTATAACTGTGCTGCAACACAGTATTAGTTTAAGGGTGTGCACACTTATGCAATCAGCTTATTGTATGTTTTTTATTTTTTGTATTTTTTCCACTAAGAGATTTGTTTGTTTTTCAATTGAATTTTACAGGTTATAGGTCATATTAAAGGTGGAAAATGGTTTGAAATGATTTATTGAGGTCTCCTTTTTTATATCAAAAACCTGGCATTTTAACAGGGGTGTGTAAAGTTTTTATATCCACTGTATACAGAGCAGCTTCTACTCATGGTATGCGGCAATGCACTTGGCTACAATGCACCTGGCTACAGTCGACTGATTCATCATTAAAACATTCTTTGGCCATTTGGAACCAATCTTCTTATGCAGTGATTTTAAATGAAAGCCACTGTATCAGTATGTGATTTTACAGCTTTAAACACATTGAGTAAAGTCATAGAAGCTAGTTAGCGGATTGCCAGGGATGTGTATAATGTTGTAAAATTGGGTGTCACCATTGTGTTCTCCACTCTGTACTCCACTGCACCTCAACATGTTTACCATCATTCAACTTTTTAGAAAATTGATCATTTGTTCTCGACCTGTGATCTTCTGAATGGGATCCGCATATTTATACATATATATGCATGCATATACATAGATATAGGTGGTGACCAAATTACCTAGATCCACATGTTACACCTCTAAGTGATTAGCCCTGCCATGGTTCTCAGTCTGTGATCTATGTTCTCCTGTCTTGAGGATATGGCACACCACAGTATATGCCCGAAGTGGTTAATTTATGCAACTCTTCCCATATAGAGTCTATGCTTCTGTCCAGAGCTCCATTCTTGGGTGTGTTTGAGATGGAAGCACTCGGTATGTTTTTCCAGAGGTGGAAGGAATCTCAGAGAGATACAGAGAGAACATAAAAAATCCAAACAGCCATTGGCCAGAAGTCAGAATCAAACCTTGTACTTGATGTATAAGAGGCAAAGACCTTAATCATTATGTAAACTGGCCTCAGCTTTGCAGAGTTTATGAAGGTCCTGAAAATCTGGAATGTAATAAAAAAGAGCAGCCAGCTGCACATGAAAGGCAGAGTAACCAGAACTTTGAAGAGAGGACAAGGCCTCCAGAACATCACAATGAATGCAGAAAATGGGTCTAGTCCCAGATAGAAAATGTTTTCCATTTACATTTTAAATCTTTTAACTGCAATTCTTCTGAGAAGCAGATAGAATATCAGGGAAGAATGTCTGGCCATCAAGAGAACTTGGGAAACCATGCTGTTAACTCAAGGTTTGGAAGATCTGGGTGAGAGAGTGGATTTGGCATGGATCTAGAAGCCAATGGGGCTTCTTTAAATAAGGCCTTAGAAGGTGAAACCAAATCGGTCTCAGTCAAAATGGAGCAATGGGAATCACCTGTGATGTACAGGCTGCTGCCTTCTAATGAATCTTGTTTATGAGGGGCAGTGAAGAAAAGCCATATCGGAGACCGGGGGCCACTGGCAGACTATAGCATCCCTGGATGACTGTTCCAGTGGGTGAACAAGGGAAAAGTAGCTTTCACACTTTGCTATGGAAAGAGAGTTAACCAAGTCATAGCAAGGCTGACCCTACTGACTGAAAATGTCTTACCCCACTTTCTGGTTGAGGAACCATTCATGAGGTCATAGTTATTAACCTACTGAATCTGTCTGTTAGCCAGTTTGATCGCCCCAGAATGTGCTTTGCTGCAAGAAGGCAACCCGAATCCAGAGCACACTACCACATTCTCATAGCCTCTCATCAAACGATACCCGCTGTTTGTTGTACCATGCTACTGACCTATTGGTTAATAATACTGCTATCACAATCCTGGAAACAAGAGATGCTGAAACTCCTACAGCTCTGGGATGTACCGGCTGCTGATGTGGACATTGTTCTTTGACAGATTAAAGCGATGTTGGACCATCATCCTGTATACATGTCTCCTCTACCCCAGAGGAGAGGTGTCTGTGGTCACCACTATTGCTGGGGAGGGGGAAAGCAAATGGTTTCCCCCTGAGTCGGAAAGAAGAAGCTATAACTGTCAGTCCAAGTGCGCACTGCATGACAGCATCCACTAAAGGACCCACTTGTGAAATCTGACACAGAGGACCACTGCAACTGAAGCTGCCATCACACCTAGAACTCTTAATATAATCAGCAAAATCCTTATGCACAGTTTAATAATCAACTCTCACCCAAAATATGCAGTATAGCAAATGCTCAGCTCCAAATGATAATGCACTCAGAGAGTTTGGAATCTTAACTGAAAATTCCCCCTTCTTTGACCACCATGTAGCAGCAATATACAGAAAAGCTTTCTATTTAGCACAACTAACATCTAAAGGCATCTCATTCATGTCAAAATAACTTAATCAATCCTCTTTATGCAGCCCTAACTAGACCGATGTACCTTTCCAGACATATTAAGCAACTGGAAAGGCAAAGAGGCTCCTAACTAAGTCGACTGCTGCCCTAACATCCCTGTGCTACAAGGAAAGACTTGGAAGTGCTAGTCCTTAACGATCTGTTGTGTTTTGAGTTATGCTTCCCATTCATCTCCATTACAGACCCCATCCTCCTGAATTTCCTGTATCTTTGCACATCAAATAGCTCCACCAATACCTGAACTAGAGACTTGAATCTCCATAAATAAAATGAGCTGGAGAGACATATTTCCCAGTCCTTACACCACCACAGGAACAACATTTCCCCTGCGACACCCTAGAAGCCTTCAAATTAAGCCTGCATGATATGAGTACCTATAAAGTTACTGTGGGATTGATGTGTTTTGCCCTTTTTGAGAAGGGGGTATAGCATGAGGGTGAGCATTGGCAAGGTGAAATGGTCTTTTGACTCAACTGCCTTGTATTTCTCATGCTGTCTGTAATACTATAGCTATGGACAAAGCACAGAAGCTGATAACTGCCAAATCTACAGAAATTCATTAACGATTCATCGACAACAAATACATTATATACAAAACTATCCTTAAAAAAGGAGTTAAGTAGCCATCTACATGCATATAATCCAACAGTACTGCCATCTGGTATGAACAACCTGGGAACAGACATGCAAGGCAAAAAAGAATGTCCCTCTGGTAAGAGGTGTCTACATGGATCCTTACAATATGACAAACTCTTCCCGCAGTCACAGTGAAATGACAATAATATGGGTAGAATTATGATCTGGTTAAAGGTAGTCCCCATTGAGACCACAACATGCATCAACGAGAGACAGTCGAAGGAAGGTCCAGTAACATATGAAGATTTCCATACTGTTGCAGTCATGTTGCATCTAAAACAGGGATGAAAAGAGGGGGACTGGATGCTTGCAAAATAGCAAAGTTTATCTGCAATCAGCAAATGTGGCCACCTTATCGTATGAGAAGGGACTTAGTTTGCTCTGTAACTTAAAAGTGATGGTGTGGAACTAATGGCCCTCCCTACTGTCCACTTGGGTCACATTGAAGGAAGAACAATTGAAAGTTACACAATGTACTTGTATGCCACCTGTCTGAATATACACTATATATAAATATAGTTGTAATGGAGCAGTTGAGGAAATCTGAAGAAGTTGTAATGGCAGCAAAAGGAGGAAATCCGAGGAGCTGAGATGATACTACAACCTCATAGCTCTTTAAAGAATCATCAAGCAATTTGTGTTCTGTCCCTAATGTTGCACAACTGGAATTTTCCGGATAGCATCTGACCTAGTTTTAAATTACAGTATAGCAGATGCTTCTGTCTCTTTATTGGGCAACCCATTCCAGGTGTTCACTATCTAATCTGACTTATAATGACTTGTAGAAATTATATGGTTTAGAAAAGATACCATATTAATGTGGTTCAAGAAATATGTGATATTTTTGACCATTTGAAACCAAAGGAAAGTTGTTGAACATTTGAAACCAAAGGAAAGTTATATTCTTACCATAATATTCCATCTTTACAGAAGCCTAGCTAGGGCAGAGTGAGAGGGGCAATTGCTCCAGGCAAAAAATGTTGGGGGATGTCTAGCTGATCCTCATCTTTTTAATGCAATACCATCTTTTGAAAGCCAATACTGCATTTCTCAAATAGAAAAACACAACACAGCTGCACTGCTGATGGTGCTGAGTATAAATGCAAAAATAAATTAAAGAAATCCTCAGTTCCCCCATGGCACACCAAGACAAAATTAAAAACAAAACCAAAATTGAATCTTCAATAAAACTTGAATAAAACTAACGGAGTGGAGCATATAAATCTTCTGTTAAGCGCTTTTGGCTTTCTAGCCTTCAGCAGATGATATATGTCCAATATGCTCCTCTCATATTTAAACTTGCTTCCATCCAACCATTGGTCGAGACCTTTCTTTAATGCCCAATAAAAGGCCATACATTACAGACTTCTGGGCCAATCAGACTATCAAAATTTCCCATCTTTTTTCTCTTTAATATTCCTGTTCAATCACATAGGGAAATATATCATGAAATCTCATATGAATCTACTTATTTCTAATAAAGTGTCAAGAGAAGCAACATTTAATAATTCATACTCTTAAACTATGGGGCACAAGCATATTAATCATTTAATCACCCATATCACTTGGTGCTCTCTATTTACTAACTTTATACATTTTTTATATATTTTTTCAAGCTAAGGAGTTTGTAGCCAATCATCTACTTCCTATGAATGCCATCCTCCAATGGTGAGACAAGGACATTTTAACCATTCATCAGGCTCTGTCAGTGCCGTTCTCCAACCAGAATGGTATCCAGTCAGGGCCACTTTTTCCTTTGTTTTGCCAAGCAGATGTATATTGCATTTCAAATACTTCTTATGCACTTGCAGCGCTAATCGAAGCACAGGCATATTAATCATTAAATCACCCATGGATAATACCCAACATGGAGTTCTGCAAATGCATGCAGTGAAGCCAATGTCATAGCCTCACAGATATTATCTACTGAAGAACCATAACTCTGTCCAAATGGGCTTTAGGTTTATTAGTTAATGTCTTATTATATTTGTTATAAAAATATATATGTAGTCTGTGAGCCACCTAGAAAGGCTGGCATTTGAGACATTTCAGACAAATTTGTGTAAAACAAATAAAATGGACCACTGACCATCCTTTCTAACATTACTGGGTCCTGGTCAAATGAAAGCTGCCCAGAGGTGTGAATCATGGCTCTAGATGGTTGTCACTGTTAAAGTGACACCCTAAATCCATGGGCAAAAATGGGAAAAAGGATTTTTGGATGGATAAATTGATGACTGGATGGATGGATGGATGGATGAATGGATGGATCTATACAACTGGAGAAATACTGCTGCCTGTTGGAATATTCTGTAAAGAATACAGGAAGATTCAGTTTTATACTGAGGTTAGTTTCCATAGCAACTTCAGGCTTACATTCTGGGTTTGTGTGTAATGGTAGCCTGTCTTTATGAAATACAGTCTAGTGAGGTTAAGAAGATAATGCACTGATCTCTGAAATTCTCCCCACTTGCATGAATGCCACCAAAAACAAATCCTACATGGTGTCCATGCCTACACAGTAATGGTAAACAATGCCCCCATTGCGGGGTGATGATATGTTAGCTGCATGTAGAGGTTGATATGTAATTGGGACAATGAAGTGCGGCATCATGAACACAAACTTCAAAGACAGACAGACAGTAACAGATGCTGTTCGGCTAGCATTTTAGCACAGTACGTCTTCTTGGGCACTTGGAAGTCCTGCCATTCAGGAGCTCATTGTCCAGATCATAATTATATATGATTCACTTTGTTATGCTTGATTTTCATATGCCATGGTACACATTAGTATGCTAATGCTTATTTGCATGGCATTATTTAATCATTTGCATGTAATGCATACTGCACTATTTTTTTAGTTGCTCTTTTATGCTATGTGTCTGTGAATTATCTCTTCCATGCACATCACCATGAACTGTGCTGTTTCAAGTAACACAGTGCATTATTTGTTTCTAAATACCACCCAGCACAGTATCTATGACATTGTATAAGTAGCATCTCTCTGTAGCTGCACACCTCTCATTTGCTGTAAACGGTGGCACTCTGGTCAGGGACTGTCTTGGAGCTACGGCAATCATTTCCAGCTCTGTACCTGTTCGCCATGCTCAGTGAGCACACGTAAGGAGCAGCAGTGCACTCCATAGCTGCCTGTGTTTGTTTAGCTCACACGAATGGGCCATCCCACATTAAACTCAGGGGTCCTAGTGGTTCATCTTGTTCTTTCACCATTATATCAGCTGTGGGTGGTTTGTGTGTATATGTGTTTCCTCCACTGTTAACATTACTGACAGTGTCTCTATGTCATTGGACTGTGCCATATAAATCTGCCACTGAACAATGTGCCATACTGTGGCAGCAATTAGCATGTTATCTTCATGAGTTCTGCTGAGACGACAAGCTGAGATCTGTCATATATAGGCCTCATATTCATAGGTAGGTAAGAACTAGCTAGCTGCCATTGTGGGTCATTTTATGCCTAACCAATTTCCCTTTTAAAGGTAAAATCAAACCTGCCACCTTGTGTTAGTTAGGTAAACACCTTAACTATTATACCAACCTCTTGCAACACATTTGCAGTCTCTGTGTAAATGTTACACTGTTGCTGACCCTACACAGCAGGAGAGTTCTTTGATCCATTATAGTTTCTCCCACCACCACAAACCTGCCTTATGTTCTGCCCTGCCTGTTCTACATTCCCTGTTATGATACCCCTGCCCCACAGGCCTCTTACCTGTCTTGGTTTGTACTGTGTTTTCTGTCAGTGCTCCCCCAACATATATAAGTCCCCTGTTATGCCTTGTACTGCATGACCTCACCCTCCTCTCACTCAGTAACCGTCCCTGTTGTCTGCATGCCCCTTGCATATGTCTGGCCCACTCTCAGTACTCTTGTTTTCTGCCAGTTTGACTGCATGAAAGTTGAGTCTGTAGACACTATTTGGAAATTCCTTTGTTGCTCATTGCTACTCAGTTTCCAGGAAAATGACCAGCACAGTTTTTATTATACTAATGCTAACCACATAGCACTATGGTTATACTAATGAGATTCTTTGGCATGGTCAGCTCTGATCTGCAGCAGTAACATGACGTCCCCTCATGACTGCCCATTCCTGGATCAAATGTGTTGGATAGTGAGTCTATGTGAGCGGTCTTTGTGATGGTTGGCCACACCACTGGTCATTTACATCATGCTAATATGAAGTCCGACTTCAATACTATTCATTGTACCCTTAGATGGCGTATTCAGCAGCATAGTCCGTGCCATTAGCCCACCTTTGATTCTGTTTCATCCCATCCTGTCCATGGTGTGATACGCCTACACTCATGAATCACAAATCACCATCAGGCCGTGTTGTGCTATATAACGCATGATATTTATCACTGCATGGTGGCATTATGACTCTTTCTGAATACCACCTAATATATAAATTCAAGGGAGTTTACAATTGTCACATTTATTTCTGGATAACAGATGTATTTGGAGGGGATCCATGTCAGATCCATGAAAACCCAGATTACCGACGACTGGATCACCGAGACGAAATTGCCAACACAACACATCCCCGACAAATGTAAGTATATGTATTACGGAATGGAATCTATTCCCATTTCCATAATACAGTTAAAAAAAATAAACAGAAAGTTGTATAGCAGGGGGGCAAGCTCCCCTGCACCCCCACTTAAATATACCAACTCTGAGATCGCATCACATTGCGGAAATGGAAATACATTCGATTCTGCACTACTCACCATTGTTGGGGATGTGTTGTGTTGGGGTCTATATTACATGAACGAGCGATCAAAATGTTGAGTACAAGATACTCAACATACTTTGATCAACCATTCATGTAATTGGAACCTCCAAATGTTGAAATCTGGAGTTCCGAAATGTTTTGGTCGGCCTTCCTGTTGAGTGTAGCATGTGACATAAACACACTACACTGTTAGTAATGACTTCGTAAGAGGCTACTTTATTCAATATACCAACTCCAAGATCACTGTGTATTGGGGAAAGGGCAATTTCCCGGTAATCGCTTGAGTCAGAAGTTGTGCAATTACCGGGAAATTGCCCTTTTCCAATGTACAGCAATCTTGGAGTTGGTATATTTAGTTAGGGGGAGTGTGGGGGGCACAAAAAATTAAATATAAATTTATAAAAAAATATAAAAAAATAAATATAATAAAACATAAAAAATAAAAATAAAAGTATGTGTGTTGGTTTAGGTTTGTGAGTGAAGTGAGTGTGCAGGGGTTTGTATGAATTGGTTGTATGTGTGTGTGTTGTATGTTTGTAGTGGGACAAACAAAATCTTTCGATTTTGTCTTTTTTCAGTGTTTTTGGGTTTCAATTACATGATCGAGTGATTAAAGTATGTCGAGCATGTTGTACTCGACATATTGATCGCTCGTTCATGTAATATAGACCTGTTGTGTTGGTGATCTCGTCTCGGTGATCTGGTCATCAATAATGTGAGTTTTCGTGGATCTGACATGGACCCATTTGGAGGGCATGTCTGGATGTTAAATTCTAAGATGAACAACTTCCTCTGGTACTTTATTTCAGAGGTGGTGGTCTAACTACTGGTGTCCTTATCAGCTGCCATTTGCTGTTAGTTAGACAGGGCAACAGTGAAGCTTGTACAGATGCCAAATTCTCTACAAGGGTACACCACAACAGAATGTTAGACTGCAAGTGTAAACCCCAACAGAATATTAGACTGCAAGTGTACAGCACAACAGAATGTTTGACTACAAGACTGCATCACAATTAGACTACAAGGGTACACCCCAAAAGAATGTTAGACTACAGGGGTACAGCTCAACAGAATGTTTGACTAAAAGGCTACATCACAAGAAAATGTTAGACTATAATTGTACACCCCAAAAGAATGTTAGACTACGTGGGTACAGCGCAACAGAATGTTAGACTACAAGGGTACACTACAACAGAAAGTTAGATTTTAAGGTTACACCACAACAGAATGCTAGACCACAAGTCTACACCCCAGCAAATTCAGAGAAAACCTGTTAAACTTTCTAGCAAGAAGAGCTACTTGCACCTGCTTCAGACACCCATTAGTAACACAGACTAAGATGACAAATACTTACTTCTAATAATATACAGTTTCCCAGCTGTACTAGACTACTTGACCCCAGTAGTCAGAGACTTGGGGACACACATAGCCAGTAATCTACCTTTTGAACATCACGTGTCTACAGCAGTGAGGAAATCCTTCTAAGTGGCGGAACTTATAAACAAAGATATGGCACTTAGGTCCAAGGAAGTTATTGTTCCACTGTATTCAGCATTCATCAGACCTATCATTGTGTACAATGGCCCCTTTGGTATGTACCTAACCAGGCATATCCGACAACTGGAATGTTGACAGAGTGTCCTCACTAAAAGAATACAGAGCATAAGTGACTTGTCCTATGCAGACCGCCTCAAGACCCTATCCCTGTATTCTGTCTCCTACCGGCTGTTGAGAGGAGATCTATGCCTGGCATACAAGGCATAGTCAGACCCCACTCTGATGTACCTCCTGTATATCTGCAAAACAAACAGTACCGGAATTACCCATTTTGAAGAATTATACCTTGCCTGTGATATAAATAGCACTTCCTGGAGAGACAGGTATGTATCCCAGAGACTACCCTGACTCTGGAACAGGCTCTCCATCCATGTAAAGCAGAATTCCTCCCTAACCCAATTCAGGTGTAACTTGGATAATTGGATGGGCAGGAAATTCATCCATAGTTTGGCAGTCATGTCTCTAATAGACACAGGCAATGTGTAAATGGTTCAGCTCCCAGGCGTCTACTTGTAAATGTGCCGTTTCCCAAGCCCCTGCTTACACTTATCAAGGGTACCAGAACTTTTCATAAATTTAGGATGCATGGCTAGGCTTAGAAAGGCCCTTGTGGTTGTTAGCTTAGTAAACAATTATGAACCTGTGAAGCTATTCACTTCTAAACAGAATTTTTCTTCCTATATCATAAGCCCTCCCAGTACTCTCATACCTGCTAATCCTATAACCTGTACTTCAATACACTATTCACTGAACCTTTTAAAAATAAAACTAAATATGGCTCTAATAAATCATTTAGCTGTATTGTAAATACACATATATAGTTCAAATTGCAATTATTGATGCTTACAATCACTGTATTGTTGAACAATCAAATTTTAAGTCTATTGCCAGGATTCAGAAACAAACAGCATTGTGCATTAGGTCAAACTGCAGTGACTGACAATGCACAGGGTGGGTCCAATTTAGAGACATAAATATCATATGGTCAGGCTATCTGTTGAAATAGCAAGGTCAGCATCATATGGGCAGGGGGTTGGTATGTGGGCGGGAGGTTGGTATAATGGTTAAGGTGTTTACCTTACAGACACAAGGCACAGAGTTTCATTTTTACATGGGGTAATTGGCTAGGCTTAAAATGGTCGACAAGGGCAGTTAGCCTAGTACTACCCTATGTACAGAGTGTTAGATTACAAGGGTACAGCACAACAGAATGTTAGAAAGGTCTTGAGGGCAGTCAGTTTTTTAAATGACAGCTTCGTTGGTAATTTATCCTGTCATGAAATGACACTCAGCTGAGATAAGCCTGTTGTAGAGATGTATTTATTTGGAGACCTAATTAAGTACATCTCTTGTAGCTCTGTAATAAATGCATAAAAAATGGTTTATTTAAAATTTCTTGACTAGTTAAGTGAACTAGTCCAAACACACATTTCAGCCAACACTCAGTCCACAATGCATAATACATTTTAATAGTACATAAGAATATTATGTTACGGTGATACGTATGATGTATGATTTGGTAACATGTTGTATAGCATAGTGCAATAGTATATTTGCCAGTATTCTGTTTCATATCTTGTGATTCAGTTTGTTTACCAACCTACACAATAGTATATGGTTAACAAAGACATGAAAATGTACATTTCACTGGGAATACACTAAACTGACAAAATACAAGTCTTCATTTCAATAAGCATACACCAGTATTGAAAAACAGAGTAGTACATCCCCAGCAATAGTTCATCAAACATAAACTAATTTCTTTTTTGAAGAATGCTTAACATAAAATAATTTCTGATGATAGCTCTATGTATAGTTTAGCATATCCTTACAGAGAGCTATTTATGATATTTACAGTTATGTTAACCATTGATAGTATGGCTGACTAGCATATGTATGATGTCTATTGAGGAGTTTACAAGGTTTTCAGTGCAGTAAAGAAATCATTGTTATTTATTCCTCGTTATCACAAGTATCTGCAGTGTCCTTCAGTTTGGATCATTAAAAGTACATTTGGTTTCCACCATGATGTAAGCTTTCACTGGTTTCCTAAGTACTGTTAACATGCCTAATTTTGAGCTTATGTGGCAATTTGTTCCAGTAAGCAGAACTATTTTGGTTAAGCCTTTCTCACTTACTGCTATTGTATAAGATGGTCAAAGGACTTTTATTCCTTCTTTACTTCTGAAAGAGAATATTGGATTTCTTATATGAAGTTAGATTTTCAATGGTGGGCTATTTTTTCATGCAGAAGGTTGAAGATTATTACTGTGTTCATTTGTTTTATCAAACTTCTGACTTTTTGGGTTTTATTAACCTTCTGCAGTCTATTTCTTTCATTGATCTTGATATATCTCTCTTTGTCTATTAAATCAAGCAACTCTTCTCTTAGCTCATTTTCTTCCAAACTAAGGGTACATCCCTTGTTTTCCAGTTCCTGCTGGCATTCTATAGAATATTCTATAGCATCTCCATCCCTTGCCATCTGTTGCTCTGTCATATGGGAACTCACTGGCCTATCACTCCTCAACATTGACTGCATCAGAGTTTCCACAGTTTCCTGTTCCCTCCCTTCCTGTCTTACTTCAAGTGAATGTTTATACTGGTTTCCTGTGGAAGGCTCCAAATTTCTTCATATAGCACCTGACCAATTGCTTCCTGCTCCACTGATTTCCCCTTAATTTGGATATCCATTACTCTGTTCTGTTGTGGTGCTTTCTGAATTAGATTTTCTACACTGAATCCTTCACTTTGCATGTGCTCCATAACCTCAGTTTCTATTTCTTTAACTTCTCCATTACTGATCTCCTTTTCTACTTTTCATCTTTGTCTTCTTATTTTTTGTATTGTAAAGTTGTCCATGTCTGGATTCCTCTGTCTGTATTTCTCTTCAAATATCTTTGGTGCTGCTCTTTTTGTATTGGTTAGTTTTTCTTTCTTCTTTGCATAAATATTACACCATATTAAATCTCTTTTTCTTTCCCATGGCCAAATGTCTTCAGATGTTTCCTGATCTTCCTGTTTCTCCCTACTTTGTGAACTCGCTGCATCTTGCTGTGCTGTGACCTGTGCTAGGCCTTCTACACCAAATCCTTCATTTCGCAGGCACGCCATAACTTCAACTTATATTGTTTTAACTTCTGCTTTACTAACGTTCTTTCCTACATTCCATCTTTGTGATGTTATTTTTTTTATTGTGAAATGTTCCTTATCTGGATGCTTTTGCAATTGTTTCTCTTCGAATATCTTTGGGACTGCCTTCTTCATATTGACTAATTTGGCTTTTTCCTTTGCATAAATATTGCACCATATCAAATATCTCTTTCTTTCCCTTGCCCATATTTTGTTATACATTTCAAATATCTCTTGGTTTTGTTGTTTGTATTTTTGCACTTCCTCAGATGCTTCGTTTTCCAAGCAGATCAAGATTTCTTGAGCTATATACTGTTTCTCACAAATCTGTTGCATCAATGAACACAAATGTTTATTTGAAGCTTCTGACAGTTTTTCTTGTGTAAGTATTTTTCTTTCCTCTAATTTGTCTCGTAATCATTTTGAATATCTTGTGTCTGGAAATTCTGGGCTTTTTTGCATAACAGTAACAATACATAATTTCTTTCTTCACCTCAATAGTTCACTTTAGTGTCTTTATGGCTCTTCTTTGGTCTATCAGTTTTTGTGTTTTTTGTGGACTGCTACTTCCTTCTACAACAGGGGGGGCCATCCTCCCCCAAGGCCTGGCCTGGCCCCATTGTAGGAATGATTCCGTATTTTGAGGATTCTACACTGTCATCTTTTCCAGTCCTGGTGCCAGTGTGCCTACCAGGATTGGGCACTTTTTTATCCTGGGTCTTGTGCACCATTCATCTTTTTTAGTTTTTAACCTACTTCTATCCATGATATATGCTATATAAATACAATCTATTTAACAGTGTTGCCTTGGTGAGATTTTGTAAAAACAGGGTCTACCTCATGAAGGTACTCACCAAGACTTGAGGATGAATTCAGTTTTAGCACTGCTACTCTCACTTGCTTGCTGACTTTTCATCTCTCCATTTGGACCCCTTCAGCTCTCCATTTGGACCCCATCATCTTTCCATTCAGACCCATTCATAGGGGCAGAAATGTTATCAAAGTCTTTACTGAAGTCAGGGAATCATTCCCTTATAGAGTGGCCTTTGACCTTGGCTGCCAGAATAAAATTTGTTAAGTGGAACAGTGCAATTTCAACACTTTGCTCTTGGTAGAATCTATGTTACTTCTTGCATATACATTTTTGATTTCATAGGTAGTTTGTTTGCTGCACAGATATAACTTTATGTAATAATTTAGTCACTGTGCTAAGTACGGAGATTGGTTAATAATTACAAATTATATCCTTGTCACCATTCTTTTGGAGAACTACATATGCAAATTTTTAAAACATGGTCATGACTACTTCCACTAGACATCTGTTCATCTAGTTACAAGCTAGACCAGTTATTTGCTCCAGCTGAATCATGACTGAAATACCTTGGAGTAGCTTATTCACTATACACCAAGGTATTATTCTGAAATAGAACAGAGCAAACTGTCTGCCATTGGATAAGCAAGAGGTAGGGGTTTGTGGGTAAAAAACTCACCAAAGTCACAAGCATTCATGTAAGCTGTTTCTGACTGTAGCATTGTGCATGGTCCCTTGAATAATGTAATAAGTTATTTTAGAAATTATTTTGAAGTTTAGAAAGGAAGGGTGAACAATTCCTGGCATCAATGCTCAAAGCAGCATCGAGGAACATTTTGTTTTGCTTTTCACTAAGAGCCAGCTGTGTGAAATATTTTTATCAGTTACATCACAGACTTGCTTTGTTATGTGATGTTTTTATTTCCTTGACAGGATTATTTTTTCAGATGTGTAGATTTACTGACTGTGATTAACAAACAATGCATTTGAAACATCAATGCAGATGCAAGAATCATGCTTCATGTCTCTAGCATTTTTCCTCCATGGTAGTTTATCCTCTTGCAAGAGTAGGGATTGTTGCATTTAGACTTTTTCTCCGAGCAATCATCAGCCATGTGATAGTAAATGTGTTGACAGTTTTTGCAACCATTCACTTCTTGAGGCATGTACGGCTTTTCTGCAGTTGTTTTAAGGCTTCTGTAGTTGCTAAGTGTGCTGACAGTTCTGCACAGAGTGCTTCAGTCCTGTTCTGTCTCGATCTGATAGGAGAGACATTGATTCTGTCAGTATTCAGTATAAACTCTTATTGTATAGCCTTAAATTATTTTATCTGGGTGCGCTTACCTAGCACAGCCAGAAATGCAGAGATGTAATATTCTAAAGGAACTTCCATGGAGGCAGTAATAGCTATCTCAGCCCAGGCAATGTTCTGTGAGTGACAAGAAACAGGAGAGTCTTTTTTTCGGGGAGATACCTGGGCAGAAGTGTAAGGAATATATGGGGAGGCAGATATTTAGAATTTGTTCTCTGGGTACACAATATTGGCTAGGCCTTCTAACAGTACCTGGGGGAATTTCTTCTGAGAGCTAGTAGTATACCCGTGTTAGTGAGAATTCCCCTAGGGCACTCTTCCTTCTAGAAAATAGATAATTTCTGGTGGTCAGACTCATCTGCTGTATGTCATTAGTTAAGAAGGACAGTTTGTTTAGATTTTAAGGTAAGAACTCCAAATTATGTTAAGCTCACCTAGTAAGGGCATCTCAGTTTTAATATGTCAAGCAATCCAGCTAAACAGCTGAAGTAGAATGCAACATGCAAACCCAGGCTTAATAGAGGCACAGTAAATCAAGAGCATTTTGCTTTTTGCTGTTGTTTTTCTAATGGAAGCTTGATGTAAATAATTATTGAGCATGTTTTGTGGGAGGGTATTTATTTGCTGTGTGATGATACCCAGAATGGGTTATTGGATGTAAATAAGTATTCATCTCATGTTTTACGGATTCGATTGGTGTAACTGTGTGAGTCTGACTAGATTATTTAACCGGACACTGCTCCCATGCTGAGTCTGGTAACAGTCTGTGGAAATCAGTACTTTACCCCAGAAAATAAATACAAATAAAACTATTTTGTTCAGGTGCATCCACTTCATGGTATCCTCCTTTAGATTTAGTCATGAAGAGGTGCAGTGATTCTTACACCCAAGGCCATCACCTGATTTGCAGACAATGCACTTCAGACCTGATCACAAATGCAATAGTTAACTTCTGAATGTCAATTATGCACCGAAGACATGGAGTACTGCAGCACTTCAATTATGAATGCAAATGCAACATCTGCATTAATTTCGGGTGAAAATTAAGATAGATGGATAAATAATGGAAGAGGTAACCAACTTCAAGTATTTGGGAAGGCTGACTGAGTAGAAGGGAAGTTTGAATGAGGAAATCAAAGCTAGAATGTAGAGACTAAATATAAGTGTGCACAGTAATGAAGATTCATGAGAATGTGTGTGTGTGTGTGTGTGTGTGTGTGTGTGTGTGTGTGTGTGTGTGTGTGTGTGTGTGTGTGTGTCCACATGCAATCACTGCTTGATAGGTTGCACACTCATGTAGGGACCCCAAGCATGAGATTCACTTAGTCATCCAGAGTTTGACACTCATGTAGTGACCCAGACCTTGAGGCTCACAGAGACCCAGAGCTTGAGACTCCACTATCTCCTGCAGAAACCCACTTGTGCAATTTGGCAGTTTAGACCAGAAGATTAACCCTGTGAGTTGCTATGTGGGCTTCTTTTCTCTTGTTTGTTTAATTCCCTCAGTTTCTCTTTACCTAATGTGTCTTTCTGAGCATCTCATTTAACCTGACAGTGCTCTCTGGTCATCCTTGAAAGCATTGTTTGTTTAGTGGACTTAACCAGTTAACAAAGACTCAGTGACTGAGACCTGACTCTGTCATCCAGGGGCTCAGTGAGTGAAAATGTATGCACTCATGCTGACACTTACTGATTAAAAATCATCACACTCATGCAAAGGGAGGAATGTGAGTAATGTGTACATTCATGCAGGAAGAGTAATGCCAGCATACACACTCATACAGAGAGAGTAATGTGACTATACACACTCATACAGAGAGAGTAATCTTTAAGAAAAATCTTGACGAGTGGATGGGCAATAGAAGGTTCACCCCGGGGATCACTTCAGTGGCCTTGCTTGACAGGGACACTGGGAACTAACTTTGGGCGGTATGAAGCCAGTGAATCTTCTTGGACTAGGCTTATATAGGCTCCAGGGCTGTTAGCCTATTAGACACCTATGAACCTATGAACCTATGAACAACTCACTGAGCTCTGTCACCCTCAGCCCAGACCCAGAGCCAACAGAGGGCAGCCCATCTCAGTGGAAACAGAGGTGTGTGTAGCCCTTAGGGTAATAGCCACAGGTACCTTCTAAAGACCAACTTGGGATGTGATGGGGGTCTCATGGGTATCAGCATCCAGGTACTCCACCATTTTCTGGATGCCATGCTACCAGATGCCAGTGAGCACATATATTTTCCTCTCACCCCTGAGGCAAAGGCCAGACATATGCACCTCTTCTAGCATGTAGCACACTATCCTGAGGCACTGGGTGCCATAGATTGCACTTATGTATACATCAGTGCACTATTCATTGAGGAGGCTAGATTCTATCTCAACCACAAGGGGTACCACTCCATCAATTGCTAGGTTGTATGCAATGCCCAGGGCATTATCATAAATGTGTGTGCTCACAGCCCTGGCAGGTATTATGACTCCCATATCTGACATGCATCTCAACTGTACCAGATGTTTGCTAGGGGAGACATCCTACATGGCCATTTAGTGGGGGATGCTGGCTATGCACTGGAACTGTGGATGAAGACACCCATCAGAAATGCACAGACACCCATTTAAGTACACCATAATGAAGCACACTGACAAACGAGGAACATTATAGAGCATGTGTTTGGGTTGCAGAAGTCATGATTCCAGTGCCTTGATATATCTGATGGACCCCTGTAGTACTCTTCAGTCATATCTGCACATATATTCGCAGTATGTGCCATGCTACACAATATGATCCTGTGGAAGCAGCTGTTTTAGGATCAGCACAGGGAAGGGATACACAGCCCCCCTACCAGTGCCTAGGACACCACAGCCACACTCACAGGAGGACTTGGAGGAGCTCCCTGATGATGTCCCTGTAGGCAGACGTGGGCATGCCCAATATGCCATGATAAGAGACAACACATAGCACATACATTTGCAACCTTGGGCCCCAGGGACTGACACCTTACTCTCACTCATATACATATAATAAAATAGCTGATGCCAGGCAACACAAGCAATGTGTACCTATTCATGTATTGGCTGTGTATCATTTGCATCACACATAGTCAGCCCTAAACTACAGGTCTGTCAACTGCTACATCTGCAAGATAAGTCTGTAACCTACACACTAATTGTAAGGATTACTATAATAAGGTATCATATGTATGGATCTGCTGCTGTTATGCAAGAGAATATAGTGAGCTATTTGGTCAGAGTTAACATCCAAGTGGGACAGTCCAATAGCATGTGTTCCTAAGTATTCACTAGGCCTCATGGTTGAAATATTCACAACATCAGGCAAGGGAGATGTTAAATAGTGGGCACATATGATATTTGGACTACTGTCTACCAAAGCTGATCATGTGCTGTTGTTACCCCAACCCCAATACAGCAGTGTACCCATATAACCATTTTAACAGAAAAACAGCTATGGTATAGCAGTGGACCAGGCAATCTCAGAGCTGTAACATAGCACTCACACATTGTATGTCTCTCTTCATGCAGGATAACAGTGTGCATATGTATGCTGTTGATTATGTGATGGATGATCCTTCTCTGTCTGGTGACCTGTGTGGTTCAGTGGACTAGGGAAGCTAGCATTAGCATGGGTGATGGTGTTGATGATTCTAATCTAGAGTTACTCACTTTTGCATGTGAGGTAGTAGTATGTTGGTGTTTTCACAGAATGTCAAACTCCCAACCTCTTAGTACAAGAAATCTGGACAAAACCAGAAAGATTAGGGGGACAAAGGCCGCGACATAGGGACAGAGTTTAAATATTGGTCACATAAAGCTTGTTGGAAGCAAAGTGATTGCAGTAGTACATATATTCCGACTGATAAAAAGTCTGACACAACAATTGTTGGTCGGTAGTAAGTAGAATATATTGATGTCAGCATTCAGTAAAGCACCAGAAGACCTCAAATGTGTGAGGAACAGACCAAACATATGAGGCAAAACTCTGGACATTCTGTGAAAATCAGTACAGGTGAGAGGTATGCAGACTGTCAATCTGTTGGTGGTGTAACGTTACTAACCTCAGTCACATATTAAGGATGGCAGACAGCTGGGGAATGCTGTGGACATTTTGAATGAAGTGCAGTACTACAGAAATAGGGTCGGATGTTAATGTCTGTAACATACAGAATCCCGGACTGGAATACAGGTAGATGTGGCCTGGAGTCACATTATAAGTACTGACAGTCCCACTGGGCATGCCCATACACTTAGTAAAACTGAAGGCAATTCTGTTGGCCCTTCATTGACATGATCTACTATGTATAAATGTCTATCCATCAGACATATACATATACATATCCATCTGTTAGTATCTCTCTCTCACATGCATAGTATATCTACTGCTATGTAGTGTCAAATAGATATATATAGCTATATATATGAAAATTATACAGCTATACCCCCATATATGTACAGAACACATATACATATCATACACACACAGCTACATGTATATATACATCCCTGTTATATACAGAAATATGTGTGTGGATGTCTGCATTGTCCAATATACCCTAATAATGGTGAGTAAACTGCACTACCACACAGCCATAATGTTGCTTAAAGCATTTAAACTAAGGGTGAAAAAGTACATAATCCACATACCTACAGACTCCTCTACCTGCTGATTGTCACCACACAGAAAGATACTGGTGAGCAGGTGGTGTAATGTATATTGGTGTCAATGCACATATGGACAGAGCACATTGTCCATGCCCACAGTGTCACCTGTCTAACTGCAGGCAGCCACATATGGCCGTACTGGTAACTGTAGACACTTAGCTAGGATAACATCAGTTATCTCTCTGATAGGATAATAGATGCAGATAACAGTATGAAAAATATCACTCTGCAGGCCACAGATGCAGTTCAACACAAGCCTAATTTGTGTAATGCACAAGTACTATGCCTGCAGTCACATATACAACATATTTATCCTGTGGTGCATGTGATAAGTACTGTGCTCTGTAGTGTATAAGCCTAGATAGGTAGGGGTTCCAACCTCACTGCAGCTCACTTGGTATGTGTGTATACCCCTAGAAACCTACAATGGTTATGCATTTTTGGGGCCTGTAACTTGCTGCTGGCTTCCACACTGCCCTATACTCCAAAGCCTGCTGATGTCAGCCACCTTAAGACTATCTGCTGAGAGGATAGTAGCAAGAATTAAGCTGTGAAATGTGCGATAAATACGGTGAGCTATAGTGTGTAATGCCTAGATAGATAGGGGTTCTTATCTCACGCCAGACTACTTGGTGCTTGTGTGTGGGTGTGTGTGTGTGTGTGTGTGTGTGTGTGTGTGTGTGTGTGTGTGTGTGTGTGTATATATATATATATATATATATATATATATATATATATATTAATATATATATCTATATATATATATATATATATATATATGTATATATATATATATATATATATATATATATATATATATATACCCCTGCAAAACAATGGACACACCCTCATGGGCTAGCCACCTGCAATGATTATGCACTTTTTGGGCCAGTAACTTGCTGCTGGCTTCCACACTGCCCTATTTTACAAGGCTCCTTTTTTAGATTTACGATGGAGTATTCTGACACTAAGATAGACTTTCTAGACGTTACGATTACAAAAGGATGCATTGGGTCTCCTACATACTTCTATATACAGGAAACCGTGTTGGAAAAACACGCTTTTAGAGTTTAACAGCATACACCCGAGACATGTCTTCAGAAATATTATAAAAAGTCAGTTTATGAGGGTGCAGAAAATATGTAGCGACCCCGAAGATTTGTCTACACAACTAATGGACTTAGAACTTTTATTTATAAACAGAGGTTATGCTCAATCATTAATTGATTCTGTTAAACAGTCCTTAAAGATAACGGAGACACCATATGAAGGCACTAAGCGATGACATATGTCACATTATAATAGAAAATTTAATAAATATGAAATAACTTTTCAGACTAGGTATACTAGCGATAATAAATATATTATTAATATTATTAAAAAGAATTGGCATATTTTACAAACTGACACAGACATTAAAAAATGTATAGGAGAAAGACCTGTGTTTGTGTATAAAAATAGCAAGAATCTGAAAAGGCTATTATGCATTGAGAAGTTTAGGGAAGTTGATTCACCAGTTATCCCTAGGTCCCTAGTTCATATAACAGGAACTTATCCATGCAATGCTTGCAATATGTGTCCATATATCTCTAAGGAACAAGAGTTCAAACATCCTTTTATGAACCTTTATTTTAGACCTAGATTTAAAGGTACCTGTAATAGCTCTAACTTGATATATCTCGCAGACTGTTGTCATTGCAATGTGTTTTATATAGGCATGACAACAAGAATGCTAAAAGAGAGAATTTATAATCATTTACACGACATAAAAAAGAATGATGTGAAGAATGCATTATTTAAACATATAAAGGACAATGTTGGACATACTTTTAGGTTTAGGATACTACAGGTCACCAAATCCAATATACGTAAAGGTGATATATTTAATGAATTGGAAAATGTAGAACTATCTTGGATACTACGCTTTAAAGCACAACACCCACCTGGCCTCAATCAATACATTAGTATAAGATCTACACTTAAGAAATGTAGTTTGAAATAAATACCCAATATATATTTTTAATATATGGGATTTTATAGTGTCCCCTGATTTATAATCTGTATATATTGCACAATGTGATACATACATATACATATGCTTTAGATAAGAATTTTTAACTCATATTTCTTATTTAATATTTTATATACATTATATTTTTATATTGTATATTTTATGTATGATATATTTTATGACCTCATTTTTTGATATTGTACATAATGTTTTGATAGTGAGTTAATACTTTACAGAATGGTTCTTCTGAAATGTATATCACTTAAATGTTTAATCTATCAACTGATATATTAGCTATTGTTACTTCAACATTTTATTAGCTTATCAAGTTTATTTTATATTAGTGATAGATCTAATATTTTAATCTATTCTTCATATTTTTATTTCCTATTGTTTTTATACATATGGATTCATATTTTTTATTATATATGAAAATGGTCTCATTCCTTAGTGTCACCTAATATAGAAGCCTATATATATTCAGTTTACTATAAACTATTATAATAATGAATTTATTGTTCTTATATTTGATTCAGATATAGACACATATATATATTTTGCTTCACTTTTTGAGACTTGCCTCAAAAAGATTCTTATGGTATTTTTTTGGATTTATATATTGTTTTTGGTAGCTAAAAGCATATATTTTGATTTATTGGTTTAAATGAATATTTATATTATATATATATTCTTTTAACATCTTTTATTATATACCATATATTTATGCTTTCTGCAATTTTAAATAAACTGCATAGGTTTATTTATTTATATACTTTTGCAAGTCCTTTATACACATTTTTACACATTGATTCTGATTTAATTTGATTTATATATTATAACAGGATCAAGTAAATAATTCCTTGCTGAACACACAGTTTATGCTCATGGAGCTATACACCTTTTAGCTCTCTTTAGCTATTTTAATTGAATTATTGATTCATTTAGTTAATTGACACTTGTTAAGCTTGATGTCTTTTGTATAAAAGAAGTGCTTTTTCAATGTAAAAATTGATCTGAGGAAGCGTACTGGGTCTGGTACGCGAAAGCGCTTATCCGTCTTGTTCTGTTCTAATAAAGGAAGATTTTACAGCATCGTGGTGGTCTTCTATCTGGTGTTTTTACCCTTCTACATTGCTACTATTTTCGACAGAGGAGACCTTTGGAAGTTCAGCTGACTTGGTGTTTCTTTGGACTATTTTACAAGGCCTGATGATGTCAGCCACCTTAAGACTATCAGCTAACAATGTAGTAGTTAGACTTAAGCTATGGCACATGTGATAAATACTGTGATCTATAGTATATAATACTAGAGAGGTAGGGGTTCTACTCCCACTCTGTCCAACATGGTGCATGTGTATATCCATGGCATACATTTGATAACCTATGTAAAGTAAACAGAGGTAGGGTTTTGCATCATTTTATTTGTAGCAGGTAATGTGACCCCCCAAAATGACTGACCACAACAAGGCTTCCTTATATTAACAAGCATTATATGTTCTAAACTGATAGTACTAGCAGACATGAGTTGTACTGCGTGAAGCGGGTACTGTGATCTGTAATGTGTATCAGTACAAAGGTAAGTGTTCTAATCTACATACAGCCAACTTGCAGTATGTGTGTGCCTTGGCATGTCCTGTATGCAGTGAGTGGAAGTGGTGCTAGCCGGAATGTGGTCATGTTTGTTTGTGAGGCTATTACAGCAGTATACATCATGTTATGGGTCCATAGCACATGTGAACTTAACTAACAAAATGGCTATACAGCTCTCAAAGTCAGAGACATCTGTATACCCCTCGATACAGGCCCAGCACATATTGCCCCAGTCCAAGAGGGACTCAGGCAGATGCTGTGTGTTGAGATGATGGCTGCACAGCCAAACAAACAGATACCATGTGCTGAGGTGCACTGAGAGTCTCTGTGTGCTATTAGGCACAGTCTGCTTCAAGGGTGTGTTTATGTCTGCTAGACAAATGTCTCACACAAGAATGTAGTCCTAATATCACAAAGTAGGTGAATGTCCTTACAATGAGTCAGCCATCTACTATGCTCCCTACAGATAGGTATCATATGCACATCAGCAAGGTCACACTTTGCCCTATAGCAGACATTATCACAAATTATGAATGCATGTGTACACTGAACACTGGCATTGTCCTTGGTAGACTGTCATACAGATGTGAACCTACGGATCCATGCATGTATCTTTCTGTACCTTGCTGAAGTCATATTTCTGCTGTGCTGTCATGCCACACTGTGCTGCTTCACTGCCGCCATGTGTCCATAAGTTAGCCCTTCAAATTCCTGCAACAGAGACATATACAGGTCTGTGACATACCTGTCATTGTGTAACAATACCTGCAGTACAATATCATACAACATAAGGTCCGCAGAAGTATGTTATATATGCATGACACATGCCAGCATATAGTATATGTTGGTGACCACTACAAGTCGCATGCAAAATAATACTGCATTTCACAAGAACACGTTAAGTAATATAGTCACTCTGTCCATAAGACACAGCAGGTGGTGTTACTGACCAGCATCCATGGGTCTGACACCCAACTCCAACCACACTTTCCAGCACAGACAATGTGCAATCCAAGACAGTCACCATCTGTCCACTGCATCAGTGAACTGCTCCAATATGTCTCCAATGTGGTGGAGGCAGTCACAGATGTCAGACTGTGCTGCATACATAGCCCTTAGCATACATCTGGTGTTCCATTCAGAACATGCCTGTGACTCCATGATGGCCCAAAACATGCACCGAGTGGCCTGTGATGTGACACCTGCAACAGGTGGTGGATGGATAGTGGTCCTCCTATGAGCACCCCTGTCAATCCACCTGTGTGGGACCTCAGCAGCTCTCTGGCTATGGCTAGTGTCTACACTCATTGATGCCATAGTTGCCACACTGGCCTGTTCAATGTCTCCACCCTCTGACTGTCCAAATATATGAGGCCTATGGGGACTGGGTATGTGTAGGTATACTGACTGTGTGCAGTGACAATGGGTTGCAGAAGAATGATGTCAAACTCTGGTACTGATTCAGCTCCCGACAACCCCACCTGTGCCTCAGTGTGGCCACCATCACCATCAGAGTCCGGAGAGATACTGACATCAGGTGGTGTGGGGGAGAGACCCCAACCCACCCCATTCACCTGGGGAAACCAGGATAAAAGCAGTACATTACTACCTGCACTATTATGTATGGAAAATCCACAAAGAATCATAATAATGAGGATCCACAACTGCATTACCACTCTCACATATTCTCATGTCCTCTTTCATGCACAACAGACTTCCTCACAACAACATATACATTCAACTCAAGGCCTTTATAACAAGTACGTCAGGTAAATTATGTGACACTTGGCCAGTACACTATACCTTTTAGGTAAGCAATACGACACTATACCTGATAAAACCAAGTACTCCTATCTTAACAAATACATACAAATACAAGTTTCAATGCCTAAGGTATGTACCATCTAACTTTTGGTATGTAATAGACATGTTGGATTAATTGCCTCATGTACACAAGAAGGCCTATTCACTCTGAACTATAACTGCATATATGTTTCTGCTCATTCAACTACAGTCCTATGATTACCCACTCTAGGAAAATTAGGTAACTGTTCTAGCCTGGAACATACAAACATTCTACTCTGGTTGTACACAACATTACCTGTATATAGGGTACTATCCTGGCCCTCATCCTTAATACCATATGCATGTTCAATAATAAAACAGTATCAAGCTTACTAGAAGCAGGACAATGGCCTTGAACAACTTCTGATGGACCTGTAAAAAGGTGAGGGGTGAGGTAATTTCAGTAACACTGCATGCTGCAGCACAACAAGGTAATGCCTACATATATCTCACATGTACAGTAGCTACTGCGTTACTTGATGTATTGCTGACATTCTGAGTATGAGTTTACAACTGAGCTAAATCCCACCCCCACAGCACATAGACCTGACACCCACATAAAGGTATGTACAGTCTGACAGAATGACTGTTACAGTATTACAATGGTGATCACACTGAGCTTACCTGCACATTCATCTGCTGTGGACACTATGGCACCCACCACCATGATGTATGGTGTGATGGATGTCTGCAAGCTGTCATGTCCCTAGGTTCACCAGGAATTCCTCGGTGGCTTTGAGTGCTTGTTACTTTGCTGGCCTTCCACCTATGATGGCACGATCCCTGGCTACATCTTCTGCCCTTCATCATGCAACATTCACCATGTATGTAGCGTGGTGTCAATCCTGCTCATATGTTATGTTCTGGTGGCCAACCTTCTTCACATCTCAAACAAGGTCTGCCCACAATGAAGCAGCTGTTCCCTGTTATTCATCCCCTGGATAGGAGGGTGTGATGATGCTGTCATAGTCCTTGAAGTATAAGTTTATTCTCTGCATCTGAGAAGGGAATGTGCCTTCTGCGATGCATTAGTCTTGTAACACACCAAAAGGGAAACACATTGCAAGATCAAATACATTGATGTCCACTATGTACAGATACAGCAAGAACAAAATGGCCGGCACTATTCACTGCTTGCTCACACGTTATACCCCACAGTGTGACAACATACTATGTGTGTGGATACAACCAAGATAGTATCAATACTTAGGTAGTTCTCTGTGTGCCATGAGAGATTCTGCTGTATAATCATACACCCAACACTCCAATCCACTGTGGTGTGTTCCCTAAGGCCAGACACCCAATAATATGTCATAAGACCAGTGCCAGACAAATAGCAGCGTGCTATTATGACCACTATATTGGGACATCCAACAACACCAGTGTGCCACAATGACAAAAGACAATGCAACCCTGATATATTGTATGTGTGTAACACAGCAGGCTATCAATGGCATGTCATTACCACAGGTCTAAGACAGGCTTACTGCTGTACTCCCTATTCCCCATACCTTTATCCTCCCATCTGCATCCTGTTATACACAAAAAACAGTTACATACCTGGTGGAGTGCAGTACTCCCCTGTTGAAATGTGCTACTACTACTGTGTCACAAAGGTGTGCTCTGTGTGAGGGACGTCTCATACAGAATGTCTGCCCATAGCCAGCTGCATCCATTTTAACATGTAGCTCATTAGCATGTAATTACCTCTAAACCAATCTGTGACTCTGATAGGCTAATTGCAGCCAAAACAGCTGAGTTGCAGTATCATTAGCCAATGACATGCAATCACTATGCAATTTATTTTTTTTCCATAATAAATTTTTATTGAAATATATTTTCCAAAAACATTACAAAAATACAATAAACATCACACACATAATACACTATAACTACTACAAACCATTTATACAATATCTACATGAAATGCTTCCTATATTTAATATATTCCTAAAATCAGTATCATGCTAATATAATATTGAAGACCTTTTCCCATATATTTGGGTTATTAATATTTTTGTTAGTTTGTTTCAGAAGTAATTTATGTGCTAGTATATGTTTTATAGCCACAAGCTTAAAATTATTCCATGATGTCTTATGTGGTTCTAGCCAATTTGTGGCTATATAGAGTTTCATCAGCAAAAAAATATTCATACAAATAATAGTTTGCGATCTGTAAAGCTCTCTTGGAGGAATGTGTAGAATCATAAATTCCCATGACAGTGTAGAACTTTGATAACCCATCTTTTGCAGTTGTACTTTAAGAGTTCCAAAGTTTATATACACATTTACAACTCCAGAAAATATGAAGAAGATCCGCTGTTTGATCTGCACAGTAAGGACAAATTGGAGAATTCCTAGGGTTAAATTTATGTAATCTAAGATGTGTGTAATATGCATTGTTCCAAATCATCAATTATGTACATCAGTTTTGAAAAGAAACTGATTTCCTAGTTATATCAATTGCTTTTAATATCTGATTGTCTGTTACTGTTACTTTGTTTACCCAATACTCTGAAAGCAAAATTTTGTCCTGAAATTTCAAATCCTTAATTAATTTGTATGCAGTTGCTATAAATTTAGTGTCTTGTTGGATAGCTTGCCACAATTCAGAGCACTTATCCACAAATCCGGCTGCAGGTTTAAAGTTCCTAAAATAGCTCAAGGCAAGTTCTTTAACTTGTCTCATTATAACAATGTCACTTCTAGGTAGATTCATTTCCTGTCTAATTTGTAAAGCCGATAAGTCAAGTTTATTAAAAACATCAAATAGAGTCAGATTAACTATTAATGGAAATTTGCTGAGATCGATCAGCTGATTATTTAGTTTAAAATTAGGATTCCTGTGGAAAGGTTGAAGAAGCATCATATATTGCAATAAATCAATGGACTGAAATAAAGTTTGCAAAGATGAGACACAGGTTATTATGTGGTCCATGACCCCATATTTTATCAGACTAATTTTGTCCATAAAGGGTAATGCTTTAGGATTTATTTTCCTATCCAAAATATGCTTATGATTCAAGACCACCCAAGTTGGTATCCATTTTGTGTTCGTTACATCATAATTAGCAATTCTTAAAATTTGATTAGCGTTTACAATCAAATAATATGCTTCAAAGTTTGGTAGCTCAAGTCCCCCTCTTGTTTTAGGGTTCATTAATTTCTCATAAGATATTCTAGTTCTTTTTGGGTTCCAGATAAATTTAGCTAGATCTTTATGCATTTGTTTAAAAACTGTTTTTGAAATTGATAATTGGGCAGACCTAAATATGTATAACATTCGTGGTAGTATATTCATTTAATACTTTTGCTAATACCGGTAGTTTTAAATTCTTCCATCTGTCACAATCAGCTATTATGTGTTCCCATACTCGTTTAACATTATTGTTATAAAAGTCCTTATTATCCATAGAGAAGTTGATACCCAAATATTTAATATTTTCTTTACATGTTAACTTCCCCATCAGGGCCATTAATGAAAAAGGTTTTGGGGTTCTTAACGGGAAAATATCACTATGCAATTTATAAGGCCTTCATGTAGAGCAAGGCCCATTTCTAAGCTGTTGGGATGGACATTACTGGGGTGAGAAGACTTCATCATCACAGAGGATAGGTCTGTAGCAGAAACCTTTACATAAAGCTGTGTGTACCATAGGCTGCAGCTGCTGCAGTTAATAGACATAGGCAGTGAATGTGAACACTTTGGAGGACAACAAGCTGTAGGTGTATCTGAGTCAGCTGTGTCAGCCCTGTTGTAGGGGCAGAGCCAGGGTGAGAGTACCCATGACACTCCAATTACAGTATGTGTTTAAGGTATGTATGTTAGGCAACAGTGTCAATAACAGAGTACTAGGTGACATATAGTAATGATATACAAATATGTGAAGTGTGTCCCTACCTGCAGGCCTGTGACTTATAGCAGTGAAAAGCAATTATTTACTTAGCAATGCTTTGTGTGGCTAATGAGTGCATGGCTCATTTATTAAATCCTGTCTTCACAATAATGTAACTGAAATGCAGCATAACACTGGATTTGAACCCAGGACTGTGTGTGGCAAAATGTACTGTATGGAAGACATTTAACAGACTGAGCTGCTGAGTCACTGCTACAGTGGGTGCATTTGCAAGATATACGTACACACATACAGGCTGTGACATACATTTACTACATCCATCAGTATGTGCATGGCTTTATATGGATGTATTTCTGCACCAGAGTCCCAGTTGAATATGTATTTTGCTATGAATGGTTTAGCAGATGAGTTTCTATATGTTGCTGATAAAAGGGCACATTTACCTGCTATGACAGGCCTCAGTTACATCCGTCTTTGGCTGTATAGTGGGGTACTATTGCACCAGAGTCCACGGTACATTACCATTCTTTCCAGTACTCTTTATTCCAGTTTGCACAGTGTGGCTTTGCTTGTATCTCCAGTGAAACATACCTAATGACTCTAACTGGCAATTACTATGTTTTGTTTAAACCACCTGTTTTAATTAAGAGTTGTGTTGTGTGGTGGGTTAATGCAGTGTGCTGCAGGTGTGATGGACATGGGTTCGAAACATGGCAGAGGTGTTTATTTTGTACATGTGTCCTACAATGTTAGAAACACATATAGTCATTATAGCTATATTTAGCTGAGCTTACTGTAGCTGTGCAATGCGGCACATTGCACAGCTCCATGCTAAAAAAATATAAAGAAAAAGGGGAGATAGAAAAGTGGTAAAATGGGGACAAGCAGAGGGAAAAACATAGTGAAAGGCAGGGAGGGATGTGCAGGAAGGGTGTAGAAAAGAATCATAGCTATCCATTCATGTACAGGAACATCTGTGCACTTTGACAGAATTTGTAGATACATTTGGATTCTCAAAACCCAGAGAGAGGGGTGAGGACAACATGACTGCATTGTTAAGCCAATTGGACTGAATTATGTGGGTCCAGTGGACATGTGAAAAAATGGTGAGCTATGTATGGGATTTTTTTTGGGGGGGCAGGTGCCCATTTTTTTAAGGAGAGAGTGGAATGTTGCAGAAGGGACATAGGTATGTGTAGGGGAGGTAAGTTGGTTAGGTGAGGATGCATTTGCAATCATACAAGATAGATAAGACAGCAGACGGGCAGTGTGTGACACATGATGGGGTGAACACCTTGGATAGGGAGGGTATTGTGGAATCTGAGTCCCACGTCCCCACCCATAGGATTGTTGGCACTGCTCCGTCACTGCCCAAGGGTGGCTGTGCTGGAGCCTGGGAACCAAGGCAAGGCTGCTTTACCAGGGTGGCCAGCATGCCCTCAATCCAGCACAGGTGGCGGTCATAGCCACAGTGGACTATCTTGTACACCAGGACCAGCAGCTCCGCTTTGGTTACAACACCTCCACTGCCACCAGTCTCAGAGAGGGGGCCAGGTGCCCTTCCTCTGGGGCAGTACTACACGACACTGCAGGTAGTACAGGGGCAGCAGAGGGGGCACCACCGGTTTAGGTCCCAGATGTGCTGGGATCTGGTGCCATGGCTGGTTGAGACAAGGGAGGGGGATCAGCTGGAACCAGCCTACCTTGACATGCTGTGCAATATGAGGTATAGCAATACTTTATGATTAGTAATAACCAAACCAATTTTCATATTAACAGAATTAAATATCATATATATTCATCCAAATACATATTAATGTATAACGTGCAACACAACATTAAGTAACATAACAGTTAGTATGGTAACAGCATGTCAGTACAAAGTAAACCATAGGGCCAACAAAACAGTTAGTTTAACAAATATGTTAATATTGCATCATAATAAAACATAATAATCAACCATATTTTCCAATATATAGTTAAACAAAATATGTTATTAAATCATAATAAAACATATCAATAATGAAACCCATTTTTTTCAAAATAGAGTTAGTGTAACAAATTATGTTAATATTAAATCATAATAATAAATAACAGTAATAAATAAATGAAGATAAGGGATAGGGAGAGAGAGAGAGATAGAAAAATTCCATTAATGACATTGCAGCCTATATCCCTATACACTGAAATATATACTCTACATGTGTGTAATGTCAGGTTTGAGTATAGTGACTACAACTCTCATATAACTGATGTAGCACATACATACCTCTCAAAAACAGTTGCAAATGCAGGTACACCGCTACACAGAACAGTTTCATATAATGTGGACTTACATAACTGCCCGGGTGTTCTGTAAAAGGATTTGGTAATACATTACATTCCAGGTATTAATTTATCTGCTAATCATGTGACAGATGGATTAGGCAGTTTTACTTACATTATGAGAAATCATGACACTTGAGAGGCATGTTTGTATACATTAAGTAAACTGGACAGGCGTCATGCATAAGTTGGCATGTATGGGAGTAGAACCCAATAGCTATGACTGCATGAAACATCTGCAAATAATGTAATAATTGAATGCAGCAACTTGGTACAGACATGCAAGGGATGCAGCCATACTGGGACTATATAGCTTTATTTATGACTCAACAATGCTGATGAACACATTTGTGGTATTGAGGTTAACATTCTGTGAAATCTAAACATATTATCTGCTCATAATATGGGCCACCTCACCCATATATTTGTTGTGTTCCTGGTGAGAGAGAAAATGTGAGCATTACATGACTGATACTGAAAAATTAGTGCTATATACCACGGGATTCGAACCCAGGACTGTGTGTGGCAAAATGTACTGCATACAAAGCACTTAACATACTGAGCTACTGAGTCACTGCTGACTGCTGAGTGACTGATACTTACCTGGAGATCACCTGGAACTATACTATGAATTGAGCAATACAAGTTACAGGACATACCTCTGGTATTCTAGTACTATTACAGTGTTTTAGTAGACTGCAGTGACAGTAGAATACAGTGACAGTAGAATACACATGCATCAAATACAACCATACCGCATATATGAAAAAAGTTGTAGTTTAGAATCAACAATGCTAGTAAATACATTTTCTTGCTATTGGTTTGAAAGTGAGAGAGAACATTATGTGACCAATATTGGCCTGGAGACAGCATTGGACACTACTATGGGTTGAGCAATACAGTTTGCAGACCATTATATTTGCTGGCTACAGCTATTATAGTGCCACACTTGACTGCACCAACCTTATCACAGACAATCAATGGATACAGCTGTACTGCAATGGTTTTGACAAAACATAATCTTGCTGAACAACATTTTGCTTACTGTTATTGGTATTGGGTATTGCTAATGCTTTATTGTAAGCAGTTCTTATTGTTCATTTATTGCTCTACAGCTCTACAGCTCTAATTGCCCATTTATTGTACTGCAGTTCTACATGCCCATTTATTCCAGTACAGTTTTTTTTGTGTATACTTTATTGCAGTAAATGTGTTACCTTTTCTCGCTTATTGCACTACAGGTGGCATACTAAATCTGTACTTACCATGCTGACAGTGCAACCTGGCTAGATGCCCAGCATGGGACTTAGCATTGTGAGCTCTCTCAGCTGCAGCTGTTGCGAGATAAGCATGCCACTATACATACCTGTTTTGCAGACCTTCCGCTTGCATATTGGTTAGACAGAGGAAGACATACTTACATACTTGTGGAGCTTTCCCAACTTGACCATCTTGGACACAGGTATCCAGGGTTACCATCTTCCTACTTTTCAGGTCATCAAAATGGTAATGACACTACTCACCTGTGTGGGGGATACCAGTAACACTGGTGACTTCCCTGGCCAAATGGTCCCAGGCTTCCACCTTGCACTCTGAGCCCTCAGATCTGCCCTGCATCCAGTGGTGGCTGGTGACTTCCAATTAAAGGAAGGCTGCAGGAGACAGCTGAATGGGTGGGGCCGATGGAAAGGGGCGTGCCCAACCAGAAAAGGGTGGAGCTATGCTCAAAACCACAACAACTGGAACTTTAATTAAATAAGCTGCCCTGGGTGCCAAACCATCATTATGAGAGTCCAATCAAGACAAAATGAAGAGTAGAAGAAAAAAATATTTCAATGCATTGGCTACATAACAACTTACTTAATATCTAGATGGAAACACAAAGGTTGTGGGGCATGAAAAAATTAATTGTTTTTTTAAAAACATTACTGGAATGCCAGTCAAAATCAAGTATAAAATAAAACAATCAGCTCAAACCACTTATCCTTGCACTGCAGTTCTAATTGTAATTTATATTCAGCTTTATAAAATTACCAAGTAAGATGCTGAAAGTAGCAATCTCTGTGATACCCCCAGTTGTAAAAATGTTTCTTATCCAAAAAAGACCTGCTGCCTGACAACAACTATCGACTTGTTCCATGGGGAACACAGGGTCAAAGTAAAAAAATGAACAGCAAACAAGAAACAAGCTCAAGATAAATTGCTTAAAGGATTACTGCACAAGTTGTGGACCACACATGATAGATTGGCATTCTGTTTAGTTTATGAATAAAGCCTGCAAAGATAACTGCAAGTCTCCAAGAAATGTAATGACCTTCTGAAAGTACTGTAATCCTATCCTTTATTTCAAATACTGTCATATGCATTTCAATACCTAAGGCTTATACGTTATCTAGTTATGTAAATATTCTCTGCATGGCAACAATGAAAAAGCTTTCAATGTTGGTAATTCTTTAACAGTATGCTTATTAAAGCTTACTTGCATCTTACAATCTCCACCAAGCTTACCTGATGGTCAATAAAGCATTGCTACTTTAATACAGAGCAACAGGGAACTGCAACAGCATGCATTTTCTGAATAATAAGAAGCATAAATCAACAGTATAAAAATATGACAGAAAACCAGAACATTCTGCAAAATCAAGGACAGATGAAAAGCCATTGTCATACTTGTGGTCTACCTTGGATGGGGGAATACTCTGCACATTTACACTACATAAATGCTCCTTGCCTTGCTTGGACACATCCAGAGCCACTACAATGGGGAGTGGGGTGCAACAAGTAGGTCACAGTTTGAAATGTCTCTGGCTGACGGTGATGGCTCTGACACTCATATCTCTCAACCTCAGAGCAAGAAATCTGGAAAAGCCATACATAGAAGTGGGACACAGGCCCAAAAATAAAGACAATGTTTAAATATTGCTCTTATAAACTTAGAAAGATAATAGAATAATAGTAGGTCTTGCATTAGTATGAATTTTTGAAGGTATGAAATCTGAAACTCAAATGTCTGCCATTATTTTCTAACTTCAGTCTTTAATGATTTGCTACTAATTTGCCAGAAAACCACAATTTTATGAAAAACAGAGCAAAAATGTTATGCAAAAATATAAAATTTCCACACAATACAGCTGGGAACCTGTCAAAGAAGGGACACATTTTTAAAATTAGTACTGTTAACTTGAGCAGCTGACAAAATAAGATCATCTACATACATTTCTGAAATAAAAGTAATCTATAACTGATCATTACAGTTATTTATAATTGTAAACCCTCCAAGTTTTCTTCCAAAATTGCTATTTTGCAGAGGGATTATTAGGGGGAGAGCAACATTTTTAGCCAAAATTGGGGACAGATGAGAGGTTTGGATATTCCTAATAATATAAAGCGATTTATTTGCATGGACCTCTCATCCTCTTAATGCAGGAAATCTGGATAAGGCCAAATATATTGGGGGAACATGCAAATAGTACTAAAAATTGCTCTTGTATAAACTTAAGACAGTTGGTAGAATAACAGGTCTTGCTTTAGCATGCATTTTTCTGAAGGTTATGACGTCTGAAACTCAATGTTTGTCATTATATAGTGACTTCATTCCTAAATGATTTGGCAGAAAACCGCAAATTTTTTGAGGAACAAACCAAAAATAAGAAGCAAAAATCTATTCATGCTGCAAAATTCTGGACAGTTGAGAAGTATAGTTCAGCCGAGGCTGGGTTTGCTGCCCCCCCCCCTCACAAAATCATGGTCGAATGGAGTGTCCCCCCCTGCAGCCATTCCAATGTCCCATTCCTTGGTTATTTTGCTCCATTTGCCATAAACACTGTAATGTGCATACTGCTTTACTTCTGTGATAATATGGATTTGAAAGTTTTATTTTATATTTTACAGCATAAACCCTAATAGATATCTGCTAAACAAAGCAATGCAGTCTCACAATGAAAATTGGCTTAGCATTAAAAATTCTCTGCCTTTGAAACTCACATTCATTGAAACAGCATTGAAACCCACATTCAAAGAAAATACATTTTGCCAGTGGCAAATAAAAATTAATTTTGGGCTGTTTTCAAATCACAGGCCCCTTGAACACGAAACATACACATGTTCTTTGATACACCTTCCTGACTGTATTAAATTATATTTCTTGTACAATACAGTACAGTGGTTAGAGTAAATGTATTGTTTTGAACATTTTTCCAGTAAACAATGAAACAAAATATATGCACCAATAATGACAAAACTGCCCAATTCAGAACATTTCCATCATAAAAGTCTACTCAAACTTCAACAGTCCACCAGTATCAGTAAATATGCATGATCTCTGAAGAAGTAAAAGTCATCTAAATAATTCTACATTAAAGAAATCTGTTAACTAATGAAGAGGTTACTGCTAGCGAACAACTTTATATGTCATTGTTTCATCTACAAATAAAGTGCCTGTTGCCCATGAGGAATAAATTGCTTATGTTGCATTAAAAAATTATAATGCTAGTAATATCGCAATATGGAATGGATGGCAAACTGATAACAGGTTCATAGTTACTAGGTATCTTTGCCAAAGAGGACTGCAGCAACCATTCCCTTTACAACAGAGTACAGTATCAGCAATGGATCTACCTACTGTGGGAGAAGAACCCACAGCCTTCTGCATCAAAAGCAAGTGCACTACCTGTTGTGCTATTTACAATGTAAGCAAACTTGGCATAAGCAGGACTAAACTTTTGTTCCTCTGCAGCTCTCAGTTCCTTGTAAAATCTACTCAACACTCAGCTGTGTCTCTAAACTTTGTAGCACAAGAGATTTGGACAAAGCCAAAATTTGTTGGGGGGGGTGGGGCAAAAGCCCAAACACCAGAGACACATTTTAAACATTGCTTGTATAATGTTGGAAAATTGCTAGAATAAAATGCTGTGCTACTACCATACATTTCACTGCCAAGTATTGAGCCCAGGTCCCTGTGCAAAACAGCCAGAGCAACATACCACTATGCCAAATCATCTATTTTTATGAAGGAAAGGAAGACTGAAACTTAAATGGCTACCATTTAGTGAATTCAGTTCTCACCATAGCTGTCAACGTCTTAGCACAAAACACCTGAACAAAGCCAATAATGGGGGAATACAGCCCCCAAACATATTCAGTGAGTTCAGTTATTACCATAGCTCTCAACCTTGGCACAAAAAACCTGGACAAAGCCAATAATGGGGGAATACAGTCCAAAAAATAGGGACAAATATCCACTGAGGACACCAGAGCAAACCCACACAAACAGAAGGAAGACATGCAGACTCCACACAGAAGGCACCCCAGCCAAGAATCAAACCAGACAACCCATAGATGTCAGGCAACACTGCTACCACTGCACCACTGCACTACTGTCTGTTTTAAGTAACAAAAATACAGAAACCACAGATTTTATGAGGAACAGAACAGATATGAGGCAAACATTTGCAAATGTTTTAGAAATGGTGGTGGGTAGGGAATTCAGGCTCTTGTCACTTGGGCCCAAGGTACAGGGTTCAAGCCTTATTCTCTACCCATCACCATGAAGCAACTGGGGCATTACACACACACACACACACACACACACACACACACACACACACACACACACACACCACCATTGCAGTGATCACCACCTACCTGTCTCCAGAACGGCCTGCCATGCGATCCGATCCTGCATTCTGTGGTATACTGTAATAAAATTATCGCAAAGTTGTGCCTTCATTTACAGACATATTCTGCCTGCTATGGACTCGAATCCAGGACCTACTACACATAAGACCGTAGCTCTGCCCATGGATCTAGTTGGATGTTATAAAAACTAGTATACCTTCACATATAATACTAGGCTACCTGTTAGCATTTCTGAGCACTGCACACTTAAACCCACCTACAAATAAATAATTATATCCATTTCTATTTTTATATGTCTGCTAGGTGTTTGCCAGGTATGTATGAGCTCCGCTCAGCCCTGCTGCACTCTGTGCCATGCCGAGCAAACGTCAATAAAAAAAATTAAAAAATATTTAATTATGATAATTAATTACATCTGGTTTCTATTTTTCAATGTCTGCCAGGTGTCAGCTGTTGATATGTGAGCACAACTTGGCATTGCTGCACTCCGCGCAAACATGCAGTAAAAAGACAGAAAATAAAAATATTTAAAAAAAAATGACACATCATACAAAATACTTATTATACAGTTGACACATTTCACAACATTACAGCCATGATGGGGAACATTACAGGGAGCCTCACACTCTTCTGCAGCCATGAGTATCCACTACACTTCTCTCTACAGAGATTCAATATCCATGTTACTCTGATATCCCTCTGAAGTGTGCCATCATTAATATGTGTGGTGCACGCTGAGGGGGAACTGTGGCCATGTACATGGATACAGTCTGCATAGCCCCTACACTGTGCCTACACAGATTTTATTAAATCCTGGGGTTAATAATTTTTATCCACTTGGACCTGGGCCATTGTTCCTATCATTGCTGGAAGAGTGAGTTTTTTGGAGTATAAAGAATTATTGTGGCAGTTGCAATTACATGTCACAACATTTCTGGGATTGAATGAAAATATGTTATTAACCAGTGTGTTAAAAATGAATGTATAAAAAATTATGAGCATTTAAGTCTAGATTTTATGTTTATGAAAAATGTTTTTATGTTATTTGTATTAATTAGCACATTTTTTTGAAACTTTTCTGCTTTAAATGTTTTAAACAGAGGATAAAAAAATGCAACAAAATGGGTGTGCTAGTACGCTTTTTAATATAATCTTTATTTACTGGCTGATTATCATTATTTAAACCAGCAAGTGAATGAATTCAAATGTCATGATGAAGTCTCAACAAGACAAAAACACTCAAGTATGGAGCTTTGTATAGAATAAATTGTTTATTTTTAACAGCATTTTGGTTTGTGGTGGAAGTTTCCATATGACATTTCTGGCATTTTGTCCTCCTCTTTGTAGTTCATTAGTATTTGTTGGTGACTGACTGATAAGAATTTTATGGTGATGTCACTCCTCAGAGGTTGTGGTTCCAAATCCATGCACCACAGCTCTGAACTTACATTCCTCATTCTGGTACTGGTACTTCAAATGATGGCAGCACCTGTAAAGGCAGGGGGTCTTGTTCTGAGCTGGTCTACAAAGGAGACCAGTATAATGCTCTACCTTTTTGAGGATTCATACCTTGATTAGACTGAGATCTTTGCTCATGGGTTGGACTGGAAGAAAACTGGCATTCAGCAGGAGTTGGCAAAGCACCTGACATCCTTGACAGGGATCACCTGCTTTGGCCCTCAGTGCCAACACTGGTAAGATGACCTACAGAAGAGTAGGCTTGAACTGCTGGATGAGTATGCAGATCAGGTGACAGCTAGAAGTATTTTTTTTAATTCTATCAAACATAGGTTTAAAAGTCATACTGTTTAAATGTTGCATAAGGCATATGCTATAAGCTATATATGCTAAAAAATGTATGTGTAATTACAAATATGTATCTATATGTAATTGCAATGAATGAGTAGTCATAAACATATCTGTATACAGAATAGCATCTGCATGCAAATATAGAACATTTATGTGATGACATGCATTTGTGTATAAATACAAATGTATATGTATGAGTAAAGAACTATATGTAAGAATGCATATTCATGTCTGTAAAATACTGATGTACATCTACATGAATATAATTACAAATATTTTTCATGTATATACATGTATGTATTGATACACAAATATATTTGAAAATAATTTCATGTAAAGTAGGTATTAACTTAATTATTACTTGCACTGCATGCAGACATTTTTGTAAAGACAGGATTGTTGTTTGTATAGGCTGGAAAATGTTTATTAGAATAATAAATACATAAGACAGCCATTTCTTCCACAATATGAACTGCACATACAAGATGGCTGAACTCAGTCAGATATCACATGTCAAAGTAGAGATTGAGGGAGGAAGTGGGGGTTAAAGTATCTAGTGAATGACTAGCACAGTATTTATTGAGAGAAGTCCAGATGTATTACTTCTGCTTTCATTTCTATGTGATCCCCATGTATGCTTGCACTTATTTATCAGCAAATTATCAATGTGCAGATTGCCATTATCTGTAAGTACTGCATCCATCTGTAACAGTAAATATGTTTTTTTAATGAAAGTTAGTCTGAAAAGACATTTTACTTCTTTTCAATTTTTACATTTGTGTGTACAGCTTCTGTCTTTATGGGTAAGGCAAAAATGTGTTGCCTAAAGAAAATTGACAGGATATAACTTAAGTTTGCAAAACATAGTGGAAAGAAGAACCTACACTAGAAGTGCAGGGTAAGAGTCCAGAAAACACCCCCTTCCCAAAACAGACAAGACATGCACACATATAAAATGTAATAATCTGAAGGAAGATGCACTCCTACTATTTCAACTTGCATTAAAGAAGAAATATAAGCACAGATGAATTAGGTGTAATGACTGTAATGCATTCAATGCTTTATGCCTCTATGCTTAATAAATGAAAGCATATTTCAAAAATGAAAATAAATGTTTCAGGAAAAAAGCAGACATACTAAGCAAGTGCAACGATAACATCAATGCCTTGCTGCATAGTACTAGTAATCCTGCCAGACGTATTAAGGAACAATAATCAGAGACAGATAAACCCCTCTTATGTGTTCTCTATGCAACTCATGAGGAAGTACAATACAATTCAGTACAACAGATCAGGAGATTGGTAAAGCGTACGAGGGTGCTGTTAAGTATAAATAAAAATAATATTTCCATTTTAAAAAAAGAAAAGTTAAGTAATAAATGCTTAGTTTTCTGATTTTAACTGGTTTTGTTACTATGGGGTGTCCAACCTTTTGGCTTGCTGGGGCTGCATTGAGTGAACAGAAATGGTCTTGGGGCCGCATATAAAATATATCATATAGTTAACTCTTTCATTGCTCCGGAAGACCACAGGCGACCTCCTGGCTGTACTGTAGGTGCATTTGAACAATGAATAAATGTAATAAATGCTTGATATTTGCCTTAAAATTCTAATTCTCATTCTAATTCTCTAATCTAACAGTTAACTCTAACATCTTAGTTAATATGTATATATATATATATATATATATATATATATATATATATATATTTTTATTTACAAATAAACAGATATTCACTACAGCACTAGCATTTCTCACTGGGAAAACCATTCCAGCAGTCCAAGTATGTAAAATGTCAACATCAGCAGTCCTACAATACTATAATCCACAAAAATAACCCAACAAATTTGCCATAAAGTAAAGAATTCACATTACTGACTTAATAAAACAATTCTGAATAAGCTACAAGAGGGTCTCACCCAAACAAATAACTGGTGCCAGAAATATGGCCTCAAGCTAAATGCCAAAACATGCATCACCATCCCCCTTGGGGAGAGTGATGTCCCCACAAATTATCACATTAATAACAATGTTGTAAGCACGCAGTAAGTCGTATGGTACTTGGGCACCCAGGTTGATAGAAACCTGACTTTTGACCACCACGTTGTCTCCATTGTAAGGAAAGCTTTTTACATGGCCCACTTCATTAGTAAGGGTATTTCATCCAGGGACAAGGAGGTCATAACATCCCTGTATTCTTCCATTACAAGAACCATTATTGAGTGCAATGCCCCTTTTGGCATGTGCCTCAGCAAAACACCCTGCCAAAAGAAAAACTACAACCATTTCTGACAAAAAAGGTCAAAGGGCTAAGTTCACTTAGTTATCCAAACAGACTAAAAAGCTTCTTGTTTTCCTCTGTCTCTCACTGGCCCCTATAAATTTCCTCATTGGCTTGCTTTCCAGGCTAAGAAAGATCCTGCCTTAAGAGACATCCTCTACCTCAGAAATACTGGTTATACTTAAAACGCTCACTACAAAGACCACAGCCTTCATTGCAACATAAACAAGCCACTTTTTATGGACAGGTTCTTGACACAAAAACCTTCAACTTCTGTAAAAAGCTCCTCTCATTATCAAACAATGTAGTTCAGCAACACAATGGCTGGATGGATAGCCATAAATGTAGTCCTTGGGTAAGTAGCATAGCCTTCATCAAACCAGATGGAAAATCCACATACTAACCTTTCCCAGCTGGATGGCTAAGATCTAATATTGGTTACTCAAGTCTAGTTGCCCAAGAAGAGGGGCATGTTTAACTAAGAATTCAATTTGCAAAATTATATTCAGTATACATATTAAATCTCTCTCTCTCTTACACACACACACACACACACACACACACACACACACACACACACACACACACACACACACAAAAGCCTCTTCTTGTAAAATAGGCAACCTCAGTAATCACATGACACCAACTCACTGAAAGAAATTGTCTGGAAGTCAAAATATCTGAAAAAAATATCATAATAGAGATGGATTCATCCATGTAATTTCCAACCACCAAAAGGACCATCAATAAATCAACAATCAACTGCTCGGCAAAAAGTAAATCAATGAGAAAACCATAAACTATAATGCTACATACTGGTGTAAACATATAACTTGTGTCAATTCCCAGGTTAATCCATACCAAAAGATTGTTTCAGAGCTTCAGCTATGTACAAACAGCTTTCTCCTAAAAACATAACTCATTGATATTTGCCTTGCTGTAATTATAACAGTAAAAAAAATGTTTTTAAGTTTATTCTGTACCTCAATGATTCTCACTGTTACGAGATGTAATCTCTGCCATATTGTATGAGTACTACATCCATAATTTACTGTCTCTCTTTCTTATGTATTATATTGTTTTGTGTTATTTTTGGAGCTTTTCTCCCCAGGCCTCGGCTGAAAATGGACCTGTGTCCAGTTGGACTTTCCCGGTTAACAAATGTAAAATAAAATAAAATAAATAAAAATAAACTTCTCTCCAATCTAAAGCCATTTGACATTCAGACATTTTAATTTGTGCAGAAGTTACTCACAGACTGATAGTTTACTGAGCTGTAATGCTGACCTTCGCTTTTGAAAAAAACAAATTCCCAGACTTTGTCAATAGCTCAAAGTGTAGAGAGGATTATTTATTTATTATATATTTATTTATTTTTGGAAAACATCTTTAAAACTGTTAAATTGATTACACACTCAGAAACACAGAAAAGTTATTGTGATTATGTAAACCACAGACTGCTGCAAGAAATCAAAGTCACATTAGCACTCTATGCTTATGTCCGAACAGATGAATCATACCTGTCAATTCCAAAAGAAGTAAAGTAGCTTAATAAGAAGGTTATTTGCAAGGTTACATGGCAGTTTATATTGGAAATAAGCAGAGATATTAAAATGGCTCTGTTTTTCATAATTATGCCGAAAAGTCTTCCAAGGTAAATACAACTTCTGATTTAGTATGGAACCATACCTCTCAACCTTAGAGCAAGAAATCTGGACAAAGCGAAAAATAAAAGTGGGACACAGGCCCAAAAATAGTTATGCATCACAGACACCATTGAAACAACTGTAGCTGCAAACATTATACATCACTTATAATCTTTCTATCCCATTATTGTCAGTTAAACATTATATGGCTCATTCAGTCCTGCCTTGTTTTGCATCAAAGAAAACCATGCTTTTTAATGACAAATGCATTAAAAATAATAAATAAAACACATTGCATCAACATCCTGCAACTTCCTACCTGCAAGCAACCACAGAGCTTTCACTGAAACTAGGGCTGCTTGTTTCCCCAGAATGACAGCTCTCCCTAATTAAGTCTAATGGTATACAATCTACCAGTATCTGGACTACCTGAAATAAATTAAATTATGGCCTGTAAATTGAAAGCACACTTTGTTTAATTAAACTATATTTCTAAGCCCACTTGCTATATTTTTTCAGTAACATCCCGATATCCATTTCCAGGTCACTTTACAAGACATTGGCATTGGTAGACTTGGCATCCTTCAGAACCCCACAGGCCCACACTAATACATTGTCCATTAAATGTAAATCTCCATCCACTGTAAATGGCAAGAAGCTATGTCTTAAAAAATCTACTTCTGGCATGCATACCCAAGTATAAGGTTTTGAAACAAAGAAACATATTCTCCACAGTCCGTAAGTCTCTGTTTTTAATAATCGTCTACTGTTGCAGCACTCTCAACACATAAGCACACACATACACACTAAAATCCCCAACATTTAAAAAATGACATTGTGCCCACTTGATTTGCCAGTATTGATGATCCGCCAAAGCTATGCTTACTGTTGTCCAATCTACCACTGCTTAGAACCCACCAATGAAAAAACTACTAGGTGCTTTTTTGTTTGTCTGAAAAAACAATACAGCTTTATATGCTACAGTCCCACATAGTCAGTCCACTACTGACCCATTAACCCTAGGCTGCTGTCTCATTCTCACTCCCTGGAACTGCATTACCTTGGATGACTACTTTTATTTCCTAAGCAAAAGACACAAATTGGAAGATGAGGCAAAAATCCAGACATTCTTTGAAAATCCATACAGTTAAGCGGTATGAGTTCATGTTCAATACAACACTCTCCCTGTCAGGAAAGCCGCAATTTAATGAAAGTGTACTCTTAATGTATGATGTATTTGTGAGCTAACTTGCTTGTGTTCAGTAGGTAGACTGATCATTGTTAGCCTCTTTGTGCATGCATCTCTCTCTGTCATGCACACATATACACACATACACACACACACTCTTCTTCTACTTTCACGCACACAATTCTGCTTTCATGCATGCACTCACTCACTCCGCACTTACCTATTAACACAGGTAATTGCTGTCCCTTTCAAAGGCAACAGCGGCAAATCCATACATGAGTCCCTCTTCAGCGAGAACACACACACACACACACACACACTGATTGTTCGGTGCAAAATAATGGCGTAAACACACTGACCCTTTTTTGGCTCAAAAACAAAACTAGAAGGGTGCTTTGGCGCATGCACACACCGACATTAGCATTACAGATCACGGGAGCGAAAAACACAAAACAAAAGAAGTGTTTTGGGGCATGCATATATCGATGTTGCAGTTAGAGGTTGAGGGCCACATGGAAGAGCTCTGAGGGCCGCATGCGGCCCGCGGGCCACAGGTTGGACATAAGAGTTAATTTATACAGAAAGATAATACATGAAGTAAAATTTTCAGCTCAGTTTTGCAGCCAAATTCATATCAGACAGAAATTTCAAGTGTTTTACCATTTCTTATGTTGCATCAGTATAGCTCATTAGTATCAGTATTAGTATCAGTATTAGTCTGCAAATGTGAAAAACACTAACATTTGATGACAATATGCTGAGTGGTCCCATGTTTCCATAACCATTTACCAGAAATGTTGTTTTATGTGAATAAAAATTGATACAAGTAAAATCCAGTGCCAAGAATATTGGAAAGATGAATAACACTGAGTGTGAATTTATTGTCTGATTTCCTCTTTGTCTGTCACCCTCCTCCCCCATTCTCTCTACTTTTCTTATTTTAATTATGCATTCCTTTGTCCATGTTTATTTTCTTTCTGTCCCATTTCTGTTCACTTTTCTACTGATCCAGGATCCTTAGGAGCAGCTCAGCTGCATGCATCCTAGGCCAGGAAATACTCACTCTGCGCCTGTCCAGAGGTGACTTGACAGGGTTGGTGCAGTGACATCATTTCTGCAGGTATGCAGTAACCTGGTAAGCCTCTCTGACCATGGGTTTTGGAACTTGGCTGAGGATGTGGTGGAGCAGGAAGTGCAGACATAACTTCAGTTGTTCTAGGATGCTCTGCAGTAGGTTGAAGACTTATTGCCCAGGGCAATATCAACCACCACATCATCACAAACCGCTACCACTGCAACACCATCAGGCAGTAGAAATGTTTGAGGTCCTGAAGACCTGGTTCCTTCTAGACTGAACTACTCATCACCCCCTTCTTTAATTATACTTTCTCCTACACATTCTTACCTACATCACATCCAAAGTACCATCTTACATAAAACATTGAAAAAATAAGGGGTCTATCCCTCAACAAAAGCATAGCATCCCTCCACTTCCACCTCCTCCAGCAAACTCTTATTGAGGCATTTCCCACTTTGTTATGTCATCCCTTTTTTAGTCTGTCTTTCCTATCTCCCCCTTTGCCATTCTTTAAAGCAAACAGCATGGTGTCCCGATAAGGATTCCTCTATATAAAACATGTTAAACTCCTTTATATTTTTTAAATGTTAATAATAAAAACTGCACTGTCCAGTGCTTTCCTTAACTCTTTCAAGCATGCTAGCACATAGCCATGTTCCTGCTCAATATCCAAGTATGTAGAAAACCATACAATGCCTAAGGTTCTCACATAGTACTCTCATATACTTAAAGATTAACTTCAGCTATTTTACACTTTGGCAGAAAGAGGTTGTGATTATTAAAATGCCTTTTCAGTTACTTAGAGTGAATAACTTGTGCTTATATAGGCATAACAAAACTTTACTCTGATGACCACTACACAAGTCCAAACCACAGGACTATGAATTTCATCCTTATTCATCAATAAAGGCAGCCATAAGTAGTTTTACAAGGCTGGTGTGACATTTTGAGTTGTCTGTTTATTATTATTTTCCTAGCTATAGCTAGATTTTTGCTACTACTGCTGAAAATATCCCAACCCGTTTACTTTAAAATGATAAGTAATGCATTAAAATCAACTTCTCTTCTGTGTTGTATTGCACTTCCTTATGCTGTAGGCAAGTGCATTAGTAAAGACTGCCCCCATGTGGCTACTACTAGTGTGTGACACCTCCATTATACATCTCTCGCAAATTTATCTGGGGAGAAACAAATCCTTTTAAGGATTTTCAAATACGGAAACATGAGGTACACAGGATATTAATTGGTCCTTTGCATACTCCAAAATGCAGGTTATACCATTATTAGTGGGTACTTCCAAATGATTGTGCCTTGGAAAATATGTTCTTTGACCAGTAAAGGGTGCTCAGTACATGTGAAATGTTCCAGTTTGCTTTCTACATTTAAGAAATAATTTTTCCAGTATTCTTCAAGCTGCATAGCAGAACATCTTGAGTCTGCTCCAAGAATATCATGACTTTGATGAGGATATTTTAAAGCTGACTTGTCACCTGTCGTCACCACCAGCACAAATCCCAATCCTTTTGTAGTTCAGTTTTCTTTCAATATGTGATTAAACATGTATCTGTTTTGAAAAAGCTATGCTTAAACACGTCAGCTCACACAACTCTTCAAGAAATTGATTGCATACTTTCAAATAAGAAATGCATTGTGGGAAGCCTGCACTAGTTTTAACAGTCACACTGATTACACCAGCTATGTTACTTACTTCACAGTGAAAGTATCTGAGCTAAGTGGCATTTCATTAAAATATTGACAGGTAGTGTGAGCTTCATTTTAGCAAATCAATGATAGTCCTATGTCTTTATATCAAGTGAAATGTTGCATCACATTGCACAAATCTTTAATTGCATGATAGAAAAAACAGTTGCTCATAATCTATAAAAATATACACTATCAGTGTTCTGTCATGACAAAGCAGAATATCCATGTCTTTATCAACAGTGCATGAATAAGACACCTGTTAAACTGTTACTAATAAAATGTGGTAATTCGCCATGGTAAGGCCTCAGACAGAGAACTGCCTCATGGGTTATGTGTAGAACTGTTACTTCTTTTTCTGAGATTACTTCTTTACTTGTCCACATTAATGCTTTTTTTACAGGAAGATTTTTGTTTATTTACTTAAGTTTGATTACCAAGATAGTACACTGGTACAATAGTCCATTTTCAGGCACAACTCAAAGTAAGAAAATTCACAGTGGGTAGGTGTGACATAATGGTTAAGGTCTTCATATCACAGACACAGGGTTTGATTCTGACCTCCAGGATATTTGCCAGAACTAAAATGGCCCTACAGCGCAGTAAGCCTAGTATTCACCCATAATCTACAACCAAATTTTGGTTGGGGAGGATTTTGCATAATAGTTAAAGTCTTTACCTCATAAATGCAAAGTACAGGGTTTTATTCTGACCTCTGGTTGTTGTCTAGGCTTGTAGTAGTCTACAGATTACTTGACTAGTACTTCAAGAGGATGGGATGGCATAATGCTTTTGGTCTTTACCCCATAAGTACAAAAACATAAAGCAGAACTAATTTGGGCACAAAAATTAATCACAGAATATCAAAGTCCAGAAGCAACTGAAGCAATGAGCCAATATTATTAACAAAAGGAGGAAACTAAATGTACATTAATTTTGGTAGTACGGGATGTAAGTAGCAGGTAAGAACAGATGGGAAAGTAGAAGTGATACAGTGAGGGAAGGGTTGTGTGATGTGTCCAGTGAAAAAGCACCTGCAATCAGATTATTGATGAATGTGTCTTTTGAACTGTGGTCAGAAAGTAGGGAAAGACATTTCTTTTAGGTGGAGGGTGCCAATTTTGGGTAGAAGAACTGTGAAAGAGTGGTCAATACAATGTAATTTAGTTTGGGGAGTGTGTAAGAAGGGAGTCAGTTGGAAGATATTGGGGAGATTGTATGGGGAGGTTTTATTATGGAGTTGGTAGTAGGAATCTGAAAAGCCCCTGGATGAATTAATATTAAGACAAGGGTCCCTAGGAGTAGCTTAATTCTGTTGGTGACTGGGAGTCTTCTAGGTTTTGAGAAGGTGGTGCAGTGGTGTTTTTAAGGGGGTGGGGGTTGAAATGAATCTGCAGATTTTGTTTTCACTGGACTGTAGACTTAATGAGGTTTTTGGAGGCTGTAGCCATGATGAGGAGCCTGTATTCTTGTTCAGCTGGAAGAACTCCTTTGCCTATTGCAGCTGCAGCTGATCTGCAGAGAAAGAGATATTTTTCAAGGACTAGAATAAAAGAGAGACGGAGCACTAATCTTTTTCGAGTGTTCTCACTGTAGTTATGAAAGTTAAGTGACAAGTCCAGCAACAAACTTAAGTATTTAAAGGATATGTTTTTTTTTCTACTGGAATATCATTGAATCTGCAATGTAGGAGTATTTTTTAAGCTTTTGTGAGGTTCCAAATATCATACTTTTTGTTTTAGTGGGGTTTAGAAGCAGCTTTGGGTTATTAGCCAAAAATTAAGGGAGTGTAAGTCAGATGGAAGCTGGTTTTGAATAGTTATATGTGAGAAACTGGATGGAAGGATGACCATGTGATAGGAAGGGTAGGAAAGTTGGAGGGTTGTTTGTTAATAAAGACTGAAAATAACAATAAGGGGTAATGGAGTCCTGGGACACTCCTTTGCTAAAGGGGTACTGGAGGCTTATACTGACAAGCAGATTTGGAGTCTGAAATATTTGTTAAGAAATCCTGGAATGAGGAAACAATGTTGGATCTAACTCTGAGTTTTTGGGAAGGGGGAGTGAAGGAAGAGGTTAAACAATTACAAGCTGTACTGAGTTCACTGAAGAGAGCTTCTGAAAGGTTCCTTTTATCCATGTTGAGAAGGATTCCATATACTGTATAAGTGACCGCTGTGTTGTCATAGTGCTTCAGGCAACCAGGAATCCATGCTATCAGGTAGGAGATGGCACTTATGGATGGAATTTTCTAGCAGCTACCAACCATATATTTTATTCAAAGTCCTCAAAAGAAGAAAATGTTCCCTGACTTGTCAAACTGTAAAAATAAAGTACAGAGTGTATGATCATGCTGACAATGAAATTATCCCCCCATAAATATGTAGGTATATGTGGAATTTATGGAAATATGGAGTGTGATATATTACATTTATTGTGCTGTGGGAGGGGGGTCTCAAAACGTTGTTTTTTATTTGATTCTGCAAATGCAAAAACCAATCAGACTATTTACAAATACAACAGAAATGAGTTATATACAATGTCCGTAACAAAGAATACAAAGGCAAACAGTTAATAGGTCTCTAATAAGTTATACAATTTCTGCCAACCAATTAATTAATGTGTTGTATTATTATTTCTCATTTTTATGGTATACATTTCTTTACTACAAACTTCTTTAGCTAAATGGATAAATTCACAGTTAAATGAGGTAACAGACTTAGACTTCCAATGTATTGTAATGCCTTTCCTTGCTATTAACAAAACTGACCATAATAGAGGTATTTGGCATAATGGTATGACTTCTGGAAGTGGGACATTGAATAGAATAAGAGAATCTGTAATTATGCAGTTAGGATTCCACAATGATTTACAAAGTATCTAAAATCAGTCCAAAAAGAGGTTACCATTTTACATTTAATGACCATATGTAACCAGTCAGCATCCGGAGTTGAATCACATCTCCAATATTTTATATTATGTTTTTTGTAGATTATGGCCGTGAATCCATTTTGTGATGAATGAAGAAATAAGTTTTGAAATCAAGATTACTAAATAGTACAATGCAAGCTGTTTCATAACTCACACAGACTAGATGGCGACATATTTTGTTTTTCAGATTTTTTTAGTCTGAATTATTTTCTCAGTAATTTTATTGAAGTACTGTAATTAAGCTGTTTCCATAAACTACCTACAGAATACAGATTTATGTAGTTCCCTAAGGTCTTTATGAATCAGCTGCATGACTTTCAATTTTAGGTTTATGATAATTTGTAATATAATGAGGACTATGTTAGAATTTGTTAGTTTTATAGTATATTTATATTTTGAGTTACTTAATTTTCCATAGTTTATTTAAGATTGGGTTCATTTTACTGATAATCCCATGTTCTAACTGGTGGTTGTAGTCAATTAGTTTTATTTTTATATGATATTTAAGTAACTTTTATTAAAATAATGCTGGATTCGTATTTCATGTGTTTGAATTAGAATATTTTTTAGGGGTGCACTGTTTATATGCACGTGTGTGTGTGTGTGTGTGTGTGTGTGTGTGTGTGTGTGTGTGTGTGTGTGTGTGTGTGTGTGTGTGTGTGTGTGTGTGTGTGTGTGTGCAGGTGGGTATGTGTGCACCCACATGTGTGAGAAGCATGAATATGCATATATGCCCACATGTACCAATATTCATACAGATTATATTAGAAAATGCAACAAAAAATGCAATGAAATACCCTTGTAGTAATAAAGAAATGTTTTGTTTACATGGTTCTTAGCTTTTGCTAATCTTTTACCTTAGACTCATAGTAGCTTCTACTATTAATCACCAGTTATTATGGTGCTATCATTTGTACCTTCTGATGAAAAATAAGTGCTCATATCTTAAAAATTCAAGCACTGTGTTTCATGAATGGTGTTCTTCAAAACATCCAAAAGAAAAGAGAAAGATGAATACCTGATTTTCTATGTGACACCTTCTAAGCTGATTATATTGAGGAATAAAAGATGCAAGGGTCCCAACATGGGGGGCCTAATTTCAGATTGATGCCCATTTACAATCAGCTGATCAAAATTGATTGTGTTAGAGTTGAAATGTTTGCCATTTTACAATTTCAAAATATTTCCACCAGTCATATAACATTTGTTTTTTTGTAGGTGTTACACTCAGTTGAGCTGACAGCATATGCACAAGACAAAGATTCCGGAACTCCTGCAAGCAACCTGTCCATCACAGTGTACAGGTCACATGATCGTACCACTCAGAAATGGAATCTTAAAGGAAAAGGGTAAGCCAAAATCACATTGTGGAAAATGAAGAAATACTTTACTTTGGCGAAGATGCACATTACTAAATGACAGAAACATAATTTTCAGTTTACTATATATATTTCTTTACATATGTGTCAACAGTAGCATCGTTCCTTCTAAAATAGGAACACTGCTTGTAGAAATTCTATTTGCTCTGAATAAGTGTGTCTCATTTAATTGAGAAGTGTCCTATTTAAACTGAAAACATCCAAACCTTTAAAGGTCATAACATCATAACAGTGACTCACAGGACTGTAAAACACACACAAAAATATTCTGTATAAGGGGGCAACCCCCCCATGCTCCTTTCTGGGAGTAAGGTCCCACACACACACACACACACACACACACACACACACACACACACACACACACACACACATATATATATATATATATATATATATATATATGGGTCTATGTCATTTCATTGGATCTTCATTGAAACTCAAATGGCCAAACCCATTTAATTGAAAACTCATATCACTGAAAATTAATTTCATAGAAACATTTCTCCACAAGAAATATAAGCTAAAAACATGGTTTTAGAAATGATTTTACTCTCCACAGCATCTTACTTGTATACTAACTCTATGGTCGCACAACCATGGGTTTTGCATCCAGGAAGAAAGAGGTCATCATTTCTCTCTACTCTTCCCTCATTAGACCAAACATAAGAGTATAATGCCCCATTTGGCATGTACCTCACTAGACACCTACAACAGCTGGAGACGCCATAAAAGCACCTCATGAAGAGGATCCTAGGCCTTAAACACATGTCCTACATGGACAGACTCAAAAACCTCCAGCTATTCCCTGTCTCATATCGTCTACTAAGAGGCGATCTCTGCTTGACTTACAAAGCCATTTCTGACCCAGCTCTTTTAGAAATGCTACATCTAAAGAAATCCCAATCCCTCCACACCACATGCTCCAGAGACCTCAACCTCATTACCGCACTCAACAGAACAAGCTGGAGGGACAGGTTCATAACCCAGAGACTGCCCATGCTATGCAATAGACTTCTCATACATGTCAAGCAGAGCACATCACTGGCCCTCTTCAAGAGAAATCTTGATGAGTCGATGGGAAATAGAAAATTCACCCTCAGTGATCACTCCAGTGGCTCTACTCGACAGAGGCATTGGGAACTAAGGTTGGGTGGCATGATGCCAGGTAATCCTATGGCCTAGACTTGTAAAGGCTCCAGGGCTATTAGCCTAGTACACACCTATGAACCTATGCCAATTGCCATACAAAATTAATCTTTAGTTTACCAAATGAAAATTTAAATTAACCATTTTGTTTTTAGTATTTGTATAGTCAAGTTTTTGTCAAGGGATAGCTGAATCATATCAGAATAAAGAACAACAAAGAAGTCACACTACTTATTTCAGGTTGAACTTATACTGTATACTGGGATAGTGTATACAGAGGGTTACCAGGGTTTAAGTTTGTGTAATAAATTTTATATAGGAAGTAGAGACAGATTTTAAGTTGAAAATGGCGTTGTTAGAGCTTGACGTTTGTCAGGGGTAGGGTCTCAAGATTCTGTAGGGAGTGTTGGGAGAGGGTGGCTCTTGAGTCTATAAAGCAGGTGTTAAATTTAGAAGCAGTTTCTAAGGGTGAGATATGTGGACAAAGGTTAGGGGTATTTTGGGTTCCAGGATATATTTCCTTGATAGCGGACCAACATTTTGGGGGATTGTGTTTTTGGTTATCCAGTGGGTTGAAGTAATATTTCTTATCAGCAGTAACTTATTTTTTTGTCATGTTTCAAAGTTATTTGTAGGTCTGCAGATGACCTTGAGATTTGTAGTGTGCCTGTTTCTCCAAGCTTTGTTTCTATTATATATTAACTGTCTACTAGAAGGGGACAGCCAGAGTGACTGACAGGGTGATATTTTATTTAGAGTGAGAGACAAGGATCTCAGCAGAGATGAATTTGGTAGAGAAATAGAAGAAGGAGAGGCAGAGATGTGGATAGAAAACATGACTGCTACACCACCACCTTTTTTATTTAATCTTGTCAGAGTGGATGATAGTATGGCCAGGGGAGAATTTCAGAGATTCTTAAATGTGGTTTGAGCCAAGTTTCTGTAAGAAAAATAATGTCTAGGGAGTAGTGAGTGATCCAGGAATGAAATTCAGAGACTTTGTTTATTATACTTTATTCATGGATATGATTTATACATTTCTAGTAGATGTTTACAGTAGAAAATGAGGGGGTGAAGAAGAGAGGCAGTTAGAATCTGGGTTTGGGTGGACATTGCTGCATAATATGATCTTTTTATAGTATGCATACACTAGTGAGGGTTTAGGTATGTTAGTATTAAATTTAAATTTTACCTTATATGGGTTTGGAGAAGGGTTAATAATTTTATATCTGAAAACAAGGTGAGGGTAAGCCAAATAAGCCAGAAGCAATAATAATAGTGAATGGCTGGCGAGTGATTTAGGGAGTGTGAATAAGGGTGGGGGGTTGAGAAACAGGTGTGATAGGGGGCGTGGCTTGAATGACAAGCTGAAAACAGTAGAGTTCTTGAGCTCTGCCGTCTTCATTTTTTTTCCTGACAGGATTTTTTATTTAATTTCACCAACAAAGACCTGAAACTACTAAAATCAGATTCTGGAAGTCGTATGCTACACATTGGTGTCATTTTTAAGCTAAAATGTTCATATTTTCCTTTCAAACATTCCAATAGAAGGGTCACTGAAACCACATTCACAAAGGAAGATGAGCAGCTCCAAGGTTTCTCAGCAAGAAACTCCAATGAAGAAAGAAATACAGGCAATCCTTACTGCAGTTCAAGACTTGGTGGGTAAAATAGATAAATTAAACTTAAAATTAGACAGTATAAAAGAAGATACCACCAAACAAATAACTTTATTAAATGAAGTCTTTAAAAAACAGAGCCCAGATTGCTGCTTTTGAAGATTCTGTAACAGATACATACTACAGGTTAACAGAAAGAGTGAAAAACATAGACTTTCTTCTTCGCAAAAACACCAAACACATTGGAAAGATAGGCAACATTGAGAATAGAATCAGGAGAAACAATATAAGAATCTATGGTATCCCAGAGCAGATGGAGGGGGACAATATGATTAATTTCTTGACTTCTTGGATTCCTAAAATCCTAAACCTACCTGAAGCACTATCCTTCGGGATAGAAAAGGCACGCAGTTCTTTAACTACAAGTTCTGTATCCAGTAAAAACAGCTGCTCAAGATCTTTTATTGCAAAATGTAAATCCACTGAAGACAAAGGCATTGTTTTAAGAACTGCCTGGTCCCTTGCTCCATTAAAAATCGATGATCAGGTTTGACAATGACTTTTCACCCCTTGTAATGTCCAAAAGAAGAGCATGTATCCCTCTTAAAATAACAATAATCAATAATAAAATGGATAAAAAAGAAAGGAATCAAAGCACAACTCACACTCCCAGCAAGAATAAGACTATCCCTGCCAGAAGGAAAGAAAACCTTTGACTCTCTCAAAGAAGCAACAACATTTGTCCAAAAAAGAACCTTTTAAGTCAACCTGAGCCCATGGAGTCTTCAATGAACATAACAAGACAAGCTTCAAAAATGAGTGAACTATTAAAGAAAAAAGAAACCCAGAGACAAATGATTACACATAACTTCACATTTCATGCACGTTTTTGTTTTCTTCCTTTTAAATAATGTGGAATCATACACAGAAGGTAATGTAACTTCTTTTTTTTCTCCCCTATTATCTTTTCCACAAGAATGCTAACTTTATAAATAATATATGGTACTCAAAATTCAAGTAAATCAAAATCTCATCCAACTGAAAAATACTATGTCATACGTTTATCTCTTTATATACATGTTATAGCACTAGTGAGATGCTGTAAAATCACTCAGTCATTTCAAATATTTATATATATTTATTTTATATCCTATACTTCTTTCTTCGTGTATGTGCCTTCCCTTTAGGTTTTAGTCCTAGTGTCATAGTATTTAATCACTGGAGGAGAGATAAATGCTTACTGTTTTACTTTTAACTATTTACAAAGAAAGTGGTGACATTTTATTATTAGATATACATTTACTACTTAACTGAACTTCTGCAATGTGCACTATTCAGCTAATATATCTTATAGCTGTGTATGGCTGGTAATTTGGAGCTTTATTTTAAATATTCACAATTTTACAAGTTAATGCTTCAAAACTGGCTTTTTTACATTGTTCACAACTGGTAGTAACATCCACAAGCAATTTTATGCTTAAAAGTTTCACTTAAATAGAAAATTCATTCCCACTTATATTCTGATGGATTTTGACAACATTTGTGACAAGCTTGAGCTTCTAAAGGCTTCAGTAAGCTCCCAGACTCATGGGAAGCAATTTGTGATGTCTTTCAGGAAATAGGCATTACCTTTGAACCTGTTTCTCTTCACCGAACTCTAACAGCCAATTCGGATACAAGAATGATCGCTTGAACTATGTTTTCATTCACTTAGCAATTATTTTATCTAAAAAGTCTTCAAAGCATATGTTTTACTGTAAATAGTGATTTATTTAATCTGAATTACATTTATATTTAAATAAGAATTACAATATGTTTCTGACAGTGACAGTTTTAAATGCATCTTGTTTCCTCTCTGCTTTAATGGCATTATAGTCCTGCATTTACTCAAAGTAACAAATAATTATTAGGATTAATCAATTTATCTTATTTAGCCTGTTTAGATAAAAATTTCAAGATATGGTATACAGCTAATATTTAACATTATATCTATTAATATCAATGGGCTGAACAACGCCATGAAAAGGAGTAGTGTTAGCAAATATTTAAAGCTACATAAAGCAGATTTTGCATTCATTCAGGAATGACAATTAGTAAAAGAAGATCTAAACAAATTAACTTTTAAGGATTATAAGATTTTGGTAAGTTCAAACTACAGCCACAATAAAAGAGGTGTCCTAATTGTACAGAGAAAATCAATGAGAATTCCAGAAATAGTTGACTCATACTCAAGTAATGATGATATGCTTACTTTAGTCTTACTAAAATCAGATAAAAAGATGAGGACTTTCACAAACACCTACTGGATATCAGGTATTGGGACTAAAACTGTAAAAAAAAAGCATTTAGACACCATAACATTAAAGTCTAAAGGCGAGTTACTATTAGCAGGTGATTTTAATTGTATCTTGTCCTCCACTGATACCACAAGCTCTAAGCCCTTTGAGATGCCCCTGTTGCCAAGCACTTGAACAACTACACAAAAGACAGAAACCTAATTGGCGTTGATGGTATAGAAATAATATCCTCCCTGAAATATCCTCACTAATCTTACAGATTTGGCAAGCGGACCATCATAGACAAAGTCTTTGTAATTAGTTCTTTACTGGCCAAAATTGATAATGTAATGCTGACATCATGACTTATGTCTGACCATAATGCTATCACCTTCAGTGTAACACTTAATACTGACCTCTTAAACTTCTACCAAAGACTAATAACAGTACAATGATTTAAAGAATGGTTTATAGATCAAATAAAGCTTTACCTAGATGCCAATAATAATGGAGAGGTTTCAAATATTATCCTATGGGACACTTTAAAGGTAGTCTTACATGGTAAAATCAAAAGTTGGTATATAAAAAGAAAACAGTGTGATAAAAAAAACTGGTAGACATACAGAAAGAATTTGATGAACTAAAACTAAAACTTACAGCAAATGGCAAATCTGCATTAGCTGACATGTAAACTGAACAACGAATATCAGGAAATCATGTAGCATAAAATATCAGTAAATCTGGAAAATCAGATTACAATCCTACTCAATTAATCTCAAGAGTATCCACAGGATTGTGATTAGATCTAAACATTTGAATGAAAAAGTCATATAAAAAATAATATATACTAGAAATAATCAGACTATCAAAGTTACAGATCTAAAAATATCTTATTATGTTATAAAAACCATTATGAGAATATTCACAATAATAACTCATCTACATGTGATAAAAGTATAAATACATTTCTTGCTAATAATATTCAAAAGAAGCTATCCAAGCACAATATTAATAACATAGATAAACCATTTTCCTTTAAAGAATTAAAAGAACAAATAAAAATCTTAAGACAAAAAAGGTACCAGGGTTGGATGGTCTAATTCTGGAATTTTACAAACTCTTACCTGTGGACATCTTGAAAATCTTACTCAATACATTCCAACATGTTAAAACTGCAACAAATGTCCCTTCCTCATGGAAATATTCTATCATCTCTCCCATCTTAAAACCAAATAAAAGGTTCAACCCTTGCACATGACACAGGCTAATTTCTTTGCTTAACATTGATTACAAGATATTCATATCCATCTTATATCTTAGTAGGCAGATTAAATAATATTCTTCCCAGTGTTAATTCATAAAGACCAAACTGGGTTTATCAAAAACAGAAAGGTACAAGACAATGTAATTAGATTACTTTCCTTAATAGACTTAGCAAACAAGAAAAAAATGAGCTTTCTATTTTAAGCCTTGATATAGATAAAGCCTTCGATTCCCTAAGTTGGCCATATCTGTTTAAAGCTCTGCAAAAATAAAATTTCTCCCTAAACTTTATAGGATTAATTAAAAAACTATATGAAAAGTCTATAACCTATGCTAAGATTGGATCTTACCTATCTAGCCCATTTGAAATATTAAGAGGTACTAAGCAGGCGTGCCCTGTCTCTCAATTACTCTTTGCCCTGGCTATTGAGCCTCTTGCAAATTATGTTAGAAATAATGATAGCGTTAAAGGATATAAAGTGTCAGACAAATTATCCTCCAAGATACAACTGTTTGCTAATGACCTACTAATAACTTCTAATGATATTGAAAATTCAATAGATCACCTATTACATAAACTAGACTTCTTTGCAAACATCTCTGGTCTAAAATTCAATCACAACAAAACTCAGGCACTTCTAGTGAATACAAATGTTACTATGAAACTTAGATCAAAAAAGAGACATAAACTGGGAGGGCATGCATATTAAATATTTAGGTATCATTATTAAATCTAATTATAAAAAAAATCACTCGCATCTAATTATGAACAACTAATAAACTCAATTACAAGTCTGATTGATAGCTGGAACAGACTCTTCTTCACATGTGAAGACAGACTAACTTTAATCAAATGAAAACTGTTGCCTAAAATCTTATTCATTGGCCAAGCTTTAATAAATCCCCACCTGCCAAAATTAAACAGAAAATTAACAATATATTACTCAACTTTCTTTGGTATCCCAAAAAAAAAAAAAGGAATTTCTCTTCTTTGGCACACCAGAAGCTGGAATGAATGAGGTATAGGGTTTTCAAATATTGATTTTTATTTAAACTCTGCATTTATTAACATAGTGTTGCTTATTATACATCATACTGGAAATCAGTACATGAAACCTTACTTCTTAATAGTAATAGGACATTGCTTGAACCATATACTCAAATACATACAAATATCTTTATAAGGATTTTATAAATATACATTCAAAGTGAAAGGTCAAAACTTGTTCTTACACCTCTTACAAACCAAATATTGTTGTTGTTTAAAAAGCTTATGTTTTCTAATCAATTAATTAAGAATTTAACAATAATTATGTTTCCTATTGTCTACACAAATGAATGTTTGATATATTTTGATACTCAGAAGATATTAGAATTTAAGAAAGGTGACCTATTATATTGGAATCATTTTTTTTTCTCAGCTAATAAAATAAGTTCTGCAGACTATCTGATCAGCAGATATAGTTTGCAAAATTGTAATTGGCTGGACATCTAAACTTGTAAGGAATTTATACATACTAAGCTCATACCCTCATTAGAGGCATACAATAAGAACAACTTAAAAATCTTGGACTTTATCTCAACAGTTATTAATAGCTCACCCAAGAACACATCGTACATATCTGTTGTTTATAAAATTCTCAGAAATGACTTTAGCAAAACAGATGTTTCTTTTTGGAGTTATTCAAGTGAAGTTAATAAACAAGTATTCTCAGAAAAAGATAAAAACTTTGTTTACAGTCAGCAAAGGAATATACATCTTCCCTGTTCTGGCATGTATGCACATGGAAATTTTTACATAGATGTTTTTTCACCCCACATAGACTAGCAATAATTTACAATAAAGTTGAAGTGAAATGCAGGAGATGTGGACACCTGATGCTGACTGGATACATATGGTTTTTAAATGCAAAATAATTTCCCCATTTTGGTTAGACTTTAGATATCTTTGTAAAGCTCTATGGAATGACAACTGCATAATTTCTGACTCCTTTATCCTTTTCAGTGTTCCTGTTCCTGAAGTCATTCCTAAAAACGAACATTTTTATTATGGTCTATCCTCTCTGAAGCAAGAAAAAATTTTACTAAAAATTGGAAATCCCAATCTACTCCTGTCTTTAAAACTGTGTTTATTCTTCTTATGAAATTTATAAGCATGGGAATGCTACTCTAAATGCAAGAACTAACAACATAACTCATTTGATTGCTTGGACAAAATTGTCTAATCTTTTAGAGAAATATTAAGTGTTTTCCTATGTATGTTGCTTTTTTAACTGTTATGGACATTGTATATGGTTTATTTGTTTTTATGTTATATTATAAAATGAATAAAAACATTTTGAAAAAAAGAAATATTTGTGATAGGTATCATATAGCATGTGAGGTGTAATAGTAGTAGGAGTAGACGTATGGATAGAAAGATGAGGAGCTTATCTGGTGTGTATTAGAAACAAGAATATTAAAGACAGTGATGGAGAAGAGATGCTATATGTATATATAATTATGTTATAGAAAATTATTTTTAAAAATTTAAAAAAATTTAAAAAAATAAAAAAGAATTAGACAGGAATTTGAATAGGTATGTAGAATATGGGATGCTAGAAATGTGTAGCAGAGAGAATGCTGAAAGTAGAAGAAAGAGGACAGCTGTAGAGCTATAACATATATAAAGGAGAAGAAAATTTGAGCGAGAAAAGAGTGTAATAGAAGGGAATCATGGATGTAAACAACTGGAGGCTGAGGAAAAGAGGTATAACTAGATAGGGGGAATTTCAAGGCTAGAGATATGGATAGTATGATTTGAGAAGTGGGTGTTAGTGACAGATATGGGGCAGCAGAATGATATATTACTTGAATAGAAAGTGGAGGAGTTATGCACAGGAAGAGTAGGAGGGTTTTGTGTAGGTATAAAGTTAAGGATAGTGGAGGTGTATGGGGTTTGAAGATAGAGTAGGGGAGTGAAGTGAGCCTGAGCAAAGTGAGGGTGAATGGAGCAGACTGCACCAGCTGAAATGGCAAAGAGGTATGGAAGGGAAGAAAAACACTATCTGTAGACTTCGAGGTGAGCAAGGTAAGAAGTCTTATGTGGTAGAAAGAGTAAAATGTGATGTCACTAGAAAAGCTGTTAGGATAAAGAGCAAGGTATCCAATAATAGCAGAAGGTGCAATGTTACAGAGTCGTAGTAATTATATGGGAGTTAGTAGAAAGAGTTTCAAAGCAGGGGTTTAATCATGTGCAGATGTAGGTAATAGAAAAGCCTGCCTAAAGAGATACTAATTACTGTACGCATACATTTAATTGTGCAACTTCTTTAATGTGATTTGTGGCTGACTCAGTTTTTACGACTGTTACTTGATTTAAGAGAATGACTGCACTTTGGTTTTATATTCGGATGAAGTTGTTATAAACAATAAAGAACACAAGCGCTCAACATCAGTTTTGCCTTTCTTCTTGATTCCATGGCTAGAAAGGTTTGAAGTTTACTGTAGTTTATTATTTTTCTTATGTTTCAGTAAGAAAAACATTGTTATTTACACGTTACAAACAATTAATGCATTGGAAGTTATAGGGGAAGACAGATAGATTTATACTGCAGCAAAGAACAAGTAAGGTAAAGTACGGTACGGTAGGTAAACTGGGGGAGGACGTTTGCAGTGGCAATATAGCGAAGAATAGACAAGAAGGATGGGAGTCAAGAAAAGGCCATGTCTTCCAGTATAAAGAAAATGACCAGGGAACTTGTTAGTTCTAGTGGGAGTGCGTGCTCTCTACAGAAGACCCTGCCATATTTATTACTGAGGAATAGGCTAGCTATGTTAGACATGTCAGTAAATAACATACATTATTAATATGCCACTCTTTTTCATGGTCCTTATCAGTGGCCTTATTAAGGTAAACCTCAGTCTTGGAAGTTGTTTGCTGGACAATGATGGTTTGATGCCATTTCAGTTTAATAGTTGAGAGAAAGAGACAGAAAGGATTTGTCTAAAAGTAAGAATAAGCAGAGGAAAAAACTACAAATTAGATAAAGGCAGGAGGATGTGAGAGTAAAACTAAGTTACAGTGGGTGAAGTGATTATCATTGACATCTCAGAGAAAGAGGTTCTCCAGTTCAATTCTCAGCTGGGGTGCCTTCTATGAGGAGTCTACATGCCCTCCTTGCTTTTGTGTGGGTTTCCTCGGGGTGCTCCAGTTTCCTCCCACATTCCAAAGACATGTGCCTGGAGTGTTTCTCCCCAGGCCTCTGCTGAAAATGGGCTCTGTCCCAGTTGGACTTTCCTGGTAAATAAATGTTAAATAAATAAAATAAATCAATATACAATTAGGTGAGGAACAAAGGGTAAAAATGCATTAACAGTCTGTATTAGATAACTCAGAACTCTGAAATTCCATCTAAAGGACTTAAAGCACAACTAAACTCACAAAATGATTAATAATTTTTAACGCATTTTACATTTGCATACTGTTAAGACTATATTAAGTATTATAAACAAAAAAAAAATAGAACAATAACAGTTCAGGCATCCACCTTAAATAATATAGATGCCTACACAATACTTGTAACAGAGCTTGATATCTTGTTCTGAGTTAGTTGCAAAAAACTATAAAGGACTCAGTTATGCTGGGTATCAGGTAAAAATGACCACTGGAATTAATTAAATTGCCACATAATCAATTAGAGAATGACTATATATAAAACAGAACATACAGCCAACCAGTCCTTGTTTATGGAAATAAAAGGTATAGTCTCATACCAGAATATTCCTATAACACAGATGTCAACATTAGCAAGAATATAGACCAGTTATACCTGTATATTCAGTACAAGCTAATCAATTAGATGAACAAGATACATCAATTTAATGACACGAAAATGCTAAAATATTTTCTATATCTAGTGTGCTCTTGCAGGTTAAGTGACAGTGTTTGGCTGCTATACTCAAGGAACACTCAAAATGCTCAAATTCCTGAACATTGCCACAGCATTAGCACAAACACAGTATCTGTAATGGATTAAGCCATTAGATTAGAGAAAATCACACTAGCCATGATATAACTGCATGAGTTACATCAAAAAGAGACACTAGACGGATGCAAATAGGTAGAAGTGTGTTACAAGTGAAATACTGTGTTGTTAGAAATGTAACAGCGTTATTCAGTTGTCAAAACATGAGAATGTCATAATACAGCCACGGTACAGACAGCAATGACAAAAAAACACTACACAATGGGAGTAGAGAAATAGTAGAAACTTAAAAAGTTGCTGCATAGAAACACTGGAAGACAGGTACAGAAGGGATGCAATCATATTATCACATGTTCAAAACTGTCACAAGAAGGAAGGAAAGGAGGAGAGAGGAAGTGGAGGATGCTGGGAAAAGTGCTCAGGACAGGAAGTACACAGAGCTAACTGCATAGACCAGCCAAAATGGCAAAATGTTGTGGAAGGGAGGAAAAACACTATCTGTAGACTTTGAGGTGAGCAAGGTAAGTAGTGTTATGTGGTAGAAAGAGTGAAAATGTAATGTCACTAGAAAAGCTGTTAGGAGAAAGCACACGGTAACAAATAATACCAGAAGGTGCAACGTTACAGAGTCGTAGTGAAGGCATTCGAAGTTATAGGGGAAGACAGACAGACAGATTTATATTGCAGCAAAGAACAAGTAAGGTAAAGTATGACAAGACAGGTAAAGTGGGGGAGGACCTTTGCAGTGGATATATAGTGTAGAATAGACGAGAAGGATGAGTGCTCAGGAGAAGGCCACATCTTCCAGTGTAAAGAGAATTACCAGGGGAATGTGTTGGTTCTAGTGGGTGTGTGTGTTCCCTACAGAAGTCCCTGCCCTGTTTATATAGACGAGAAGGATGAGACCTCAGAAGAAGGCCATGTCTTCCATTGTAAAGAGAATTACCAGGGGAACGTGTTGGTTCCAGTGGGAGTGTGTGTTCCCTACAGAAGTCCCTGCCCTGTTTATATAGACGAGAAGGATGAAAGCTCAGGAGAAGGCCATGTCTTCCAGTATAAAGAGAATTACCAGGGGAACGTGTTGGTTCTAGTGGGAGTGTGTGTTCCCTACAGAAGTCCCTGCCCTGTTTGAGTGCTCAGGAGAAGGCCACATCTTCCAGTATAAAGAGAATTACCAGGGGAACGTGTTGGTTCTGGTGGGAGTGTGTGTTCCCTACAGAAGTCCCTGCCCTGTTTTTTTACAGAGGAATAGGAAAGCTATGTTAGACATGACATTTAATAACGTGCATTATTAATATACCTCTCTCTTTCGTGGTCCCTATTAGAGTCCTTATTATCGCAAACCTCAGTCTTGGATGTTATTTGCTAGACAACAATGGTTTGATTGATGCCAGTTCAGTGTAATAATAGAAGGAACGAGATAGTCAAAGTACGACAGAGGGGGTTTGGTGCATAGAAACACTGGAAGATGGACACTGAAGGGAGTCAGTTATATTATGACATGTTCAAAATCATGACTAGTAGGAAAGGAGAGTCATATCTGTAAAAATGATGGAACCAACTGAAGAAGGACAGGATATCTAATCCAGAAAAGTACTTTTTACTTTCACAGTAATAATTTATCATTGGTATAGAGGTGTGTGGATATATATTTGTAGCCATAGCCAAAAGACTCCAAAAGTAAAAAATGTATTTTTTTTCCTTTTCTAAAGCAACTATCGCTAAAAGAAAAAGGTCAGTAAGTGAGAGACCCACTGCAACACTCAATAATAACTCCAATACTTGAGGAGAAAGACAGTATACAAAATAGTGGTAGTTTACTTTTGCAGGAAGAAAAATGAATGGCTCTGCACAGAGATAGCACTCAGTCTTTTATGAATGAATGAGCTTAGAAATATCATATTCCAGATTGTTGTTTTCAAAGAGCTGTTGTTTTATCTCCTTCAAAATAGACAGATAGCCATCATAAAATAAAAGAATAAGGTATTTCCTACATAAGTCAAATAAAGGCTGCCTGGCATAGAGTGAATTTACAGAAAGAAAGATAAAGGACAATTACCTAGAGCTTTATTTTTTCCCTAAGTCTCTTACAAGAAAGTAGACTGATTTCTAAAACTATGTTCCTCGTGGCTAATTCAAAGAATAAGGAAAAAGACTTCTTGACTGCTTCCATTAAGCTAGAAAGTACATTAAGTCTGAACTCTTTTAAGCTGGCATATTGAACCCATGCACAAATAAAACTGGTGTAAAGATAAACATTGTTTTCTAGGCATTACATTGATATATTTTATATATGAAATATATGGGCAACTTTGTTGAATAAATTCTGTTTTAAACAAATGCAATATGATACATACAACCTATTTTAATTTTAGCTCATTATTGTACCTACATCAACACTAGTTTGCGTTAATATAATCATTTTAAATAGCAGACGTGCAATGCTTAATAGTATAATTACTATTATGTGGTCCAGGGAAGTAAATAGTGTGGGAAGAAATAGCCAGGGAATTGTTATGGCTAGGCTTGTATAGGCCCTAGGGCTGATAGCCTAGTACCAACCTATGAACCTATAATAAAGTGTACTTTGTACAAAGACATCGTGGTGTTTGGTACCTGAGAGGAATAGGGTTAGAAAGAAGGTAAGGAAAATGTTGAACCCAATTTATTTTTCTATTATCTTGTTATTACTATTTTGGTAATGTCCTAGGGGACTTGGGACATAATCAATGCTAAATGGATTTACCTTTCATGTGACTATTCTGCAATAATTTCCTCTCTCACTCTCAGTGTATAACTACCTGATTTTGAGTAAGTCACTTAACCAGGCATTCATTCCTCCTAGTTTGCTCCTGAAAAAGAGACATTTTGTCTAGTGGGTTTATCCAGTCAACAAAGAGATAAAATTAAAAAAAAATAATAAATGGCTGGTAACATTTCCATGTGTTAAGTGGTTGTACAAAAGCTGAAGCAGTAATGTTCGATCTGCAAAATTATTTTCAGAACTCTATAAATTACAGATCACCTTTGCTAAATGTCAAAGGCCTCAGCAATAAAAAACTGGTCTCTTACAGTCTTTTGTTTGCTTGGAGAATATTGATATGACTGCAATTATTGAAAACCCGTTTAAGATTTGAAATGCATATTCCTTGTACATTCTAGAATTTAACTGCATTCATTTGTGCAGACCCACTGGGATATATGGCAGTATCTCGGTACATTTATAAAAGATCACCTAAAGGCCAGAAGCCAGGATTGCAATTCAAGATTATAAATTGATTGCTATATTGAGTAAGATAAGTGGGAATTAATACAATCTTATATCTGCATATAAAAATCTACTAACCCGCATGTAGGAATCTACTAACCCACATATAGGAATCTACTAACCCGCATATAGGAATCTACTAACCCGCATATAGGAATCTACTAACCCGCATACAGGAATCTACTAACCCGCATATAGGAATCTACTAACCCACATACAGGAATCTACTAACCCGCATACAGGAATCTACTAACCCACATACAGGAATCTACTAAGGCCATCATTGTCCCTCAGAGAGAATCAAAATTTCCTGAAAGTAAAACTCAATAAAAATGCAGTCCTTGTGGGAGATTTGATCTACCCATACAGTTTGTAGATTACTGAACATCAAATAAACAAGACTGAATAATAATTAACTATAAAAACCAAAGCAATTTGGAACAATCAGTAAGAAGTACAGCTACGTATGACAGCGAGACTGTTCAAATTCTAAGAGCTTCCTTCCTTGTCGTCTGGCTTGGATACTTCTAACACCATCTGACGTACAAAGCTGATATAAGTATATTTTTTGCACTTGTTATAACTGTTTCAGTGGTATTTAATAATTAGTGCTTATTCCAAACACTTACTTCCAAACACTTACTCTGGCTGGCTTCATTTGATTTTCCCTTCCTCCTGACCTATTATTGTTGTGTTCTTATAGCTTGGTGGCTTTTGCTTTGCCCGCCTAATAAATTTGTTATTGGGCACTCCTCCCACTCCCATCACATCAGCTCATTCAACTGAGTACAGTGAGACTGTTTGGGAAGGCCCCCCCTCTTAACTTGTTAAACTTGAATTATCTTCTGTTTCCTGCCTTTCTACTTGACAAAAACAATTGCACTCTATTCAGATGCGTTTACTGTATATACTGTATCTATAATGCGCCTTTTCTTATTTAATACTTTATTTTGCTTTTGCTGCAGTTCTTAAAAGTGGTCAACTGCATTTATACCGCCTGTTTTATTACTGCTCGTTAATAGCCTGATTACATCGAGAACACTGTTTTATCAAGTTGTTGTTTTATACTGTTTCTTTTGCTGTTGTGACTGTGATTTTAAACTCTTTAAATTTCAAATACCTCTGCACTTTTTAGCATAGGCTACATTCAGCCTTACAGAATCTAGACTGTCTTGTATTGCTTGAGCACGAAAACCAGCTCTTCAGAGATATTGAAAGATCTGAGGCATCCGTTGCTTCCAACTATATAAGTACCTGTTTTTGCTCTTATATTGCAGTCTTAATTTGTATTTGCATTCTACTGTCTGTTTGAATTGTCAGAACTGTTTTAGGCCACACTTTACTGCACACTGTAGTAGTTCAGCTGTAGCATAGCCCAGTTCCAGGTTTGCTGTTTCTGGATCTGTTTTCTAACCTCTGAGTATCAAATTCAAACCATCTTTGCTGGAGAAGGCCTTTCTGCAACCTTGTGGGAGGAGAGTGTTGTCTGGGTCCCATCTAATCGAGGGTGGTTGGTCTAGAGCTCAGAGTGCATCGTCATTTGCTAGTTTGAGTTAAAAGGGTTATTTCTTGTTTTATATAAGCCCCACATCTGCACTTTCTTGAGTGTAGCACACCATGATGCACTGCCACGTAAAGGTAGTTACCATTGACCATGATGCACTGCCACGTAAAGGTAGTTACCATTGGTGGTTATAGTAGCAAACATTTTGCTTGTTAAATTTTCCCTTAGCACTTTCCTTGTGGTTCTCCAGAGGTTTTTTGTGACTCAGCTCTACTGTCAGATAGAACACTAAGTGTAGCCTCAGAGGTACCAACACACCTTTCACACCTTTCACTAAACATTCCTAATTGTGAAAAATTTACCTAACACTATGGATGTACAATTTCCCATAGTTTCACCAGCCAGCTTGGTCGACAATGCCATCCTGACACATTATAATAACTGCCCTATGTTCACCAACAACTCTCTGCTCCTAAACCACACAAACTCAACATGTCAGAGATGCAACTATATTAAGAACCTTGAATCCATGCTCTTTCACATACCAGTCAGTACATATGACAATGAGTGGGGTCGTCAGCATACACACCTCACCTCCTACTCCATCCAAACCTACTTTACACATACCTACAAATGCAGAGATCCTCACCAGTAACATATCTAAACATTAGAGATCTCACAAACATAAACACAAGCATGCTCCACATAATACTTCCTCTGCAGAACACAATAAACATAATAGCTCACATACCAGTGTCTCACCTGTCAAGCCCTTAAAGCAAAACACAAAACCAAATATATTAGTCATAGATGATGCCATCATGAGACACGCAGATGTCCCTCTCATCAGGCTGGATAAGGAGAAGGTCACGGTCAGTGGTCTGTCAGGTGCCAGGACACAGATGTCCCTCCACCAGGCTGGATAAGGAGAAGGTCACGGTCAGCTGTCTGTCAGGTGCCAGGACACAGATGTCCCTCTCACCAGGCTGGATAAGGAGAAGGTCACGGTCAGCTGTCTATCAGGTGCCAGGATCTGCCATATCACACATGCACTCAAGTTTCTCAACAACAGGTACTGTTATGACTCTGTCATAGTCAATGCTGGTGTGAATGATTTGAGATGTACCTCTCTGGACTATATGAAGGGAGATATGGCTGAGCTCTTGGACGTGTGTCTCAGGCAGATATGTCCCTAGCCTTAAGCAGCTTTTACCTTCACCAAGGATAATACCTCAATACAAACAGAAAATTATTGACTTCAATAATTGGCTTAGTTTCTGGTGTCATTCTAAGGTGAGTCAGTATCTGGCAGCCTGGGGTGACATAATCTACAGACCTCGATGCTTTGCCAGAGATGGTCTTCATCTGTCATGCCTGGGATTTTGGTTACTGGCCAAGGATCTTGCCACCACCATAGTGCCTTTTTTAGACAGTGTCTCAAGGACAAAATTCCTGATGTAAGGACTCCATCTAAGAACAACCTCAACGTTTTGTTGCTAAATGCTATGAGTCTTAACATGAAACTGCATTCACTGGAAGCAGTCCTCACCTTGGAAGACACAGGCATTTGTGCAGTCAAGGTAACCTGGTTCAAGGCAGTTGAAAGCACCCCAGCCATATTGGGTGACACTTCCTTCTACACGTTCAGACCACAGACTGATGGTATAAAAACTAAAGGAAGCAGTGTATCAATATTCATTAAAGATAAATACACTTCCAGATTGGTTAGACAGCATGATTCTCTGGAGATACTTCAGGTGCAATTAACTGTTGGCAGGACACCTATTCAAGTCATTGGCAGCTACTGGATCCCCTCCATGAATCAGGACACCCACTCTGCATATTTGGATCTACTTGAATCTATCAAAATACATCTGAACACCATTGTTTTGGACAACTTTAACTACCCTTCCATTGACAGGGGTAATTACTCATGCACAAACTCACTTGCCCAAAGGTTCTTTGACTTCATTAACTCCTCTGCCCTGGACCAGCTAGTTGACAACCTCACAAGGGGTGTCAACATTCTGGATCTGGTGCTTACCAATATGGGGGAACCACTGTAGCACCATCATTGTGAGGTATTCCCTGGTGAGAGCTGACCATAAATCAGTCTCATTCAAAGTTACTATCACACCTGAACCCCCCCAGCACCAACTAAACTAAAAAGCTTCTCCAAAGCAGAATATAACCTCTTATGGGATGGTATAAATAGCTTCACTGCACATCCCCCCTCAGATGGAACTGGCACCTATGCCAAGTCCTACACAAATGCTTTATACAAACACCTGAACAACTTCATTGACTCAGCTGTACCTGATAGGACCAAAAAAAGCTCCTCAAGGAAGAGCAAACCTATCTGGTGTACAGCCGCCATTAACAGGCTTTACAATAAGAGCAACAAACTGCTGTCTAAGAGTAAGAGGGAGCACTAAACAGGAAACACTCCCACCTCAGCTTAAATAAGCAAATAAGACTTCTTGTGAAGTCCTTCAAAGCTAACTATTAATCCATATTAGCTTCCTCAACTAAGGACAACCATAAGGCATTCTTTAGTTACATCTGTAACCCAAAAGGGAAGGCTCAGATTTGTGTTAAACTGGTAGTTAATGATACCACATATACCAACCCTGTGGACATTTTTAACCTGTTAGCCAACAGGTTCGGTGAAAGCTTCACACCCCTGTCCCTGCAACACTTACCCAAGACATTCCTACCACCTGATCTCTACCTTGTATCTCTATATATATATATATAAATAACTGGTGCCAAAGCCATGGCTTTAAACTCAGTGCAAAAAATGTATTATTATCCCTTTTGGTAAGAGTGATGTTCCTGCTAACTACCACATCAATAACAACACTCTAAGTATGCACTCAGGGGTGAGAGACCTGGGCACACAGGTTGACAGCAACCTTACCTTTCATCACCATGTCTCCACGGTGGTAAGAAGGACATTCTGTAGTGCTCATCTCATAAGTAAGAGCCTCCAGAAAAAAAGAAGCTATAACCTCCCTGCACTCTTCCCTCATCAGGTCAATAATTGAGCACAATGCCCCTTTTGGTTCATACATTTCCTAGCACCTGCAGCAATTGGAGAGACCATAAAGATTCCTCACAAGGGAAATTCAAGGTCTTCAGCATCTGTCCTATGAGGATCGTCTGAAATCACTGTCACTTTATTTTGTTTCATACAGACTACTCAGAGGCGATTTCTGCCTTGCATATAAGGCAATCTTTGACCCTGCTTTATTGGAAATGCTGCATATCCATAAGTCAAATGGTACACGGGTTATTAACTCTAATGGCCTTAACCTGGTATGTGACATTGATAGAACCTGCTGGAGGGACAGATTTGTCTCCCAGAGGTTACCACACCTTTGGAACAGACTTCCGCTTCATGTCAAGCAGAGCACCTCATTGGTCCTCTTCAAACACAATCTGCACAATTGGATGAGTAACAGTAAATTCACCCCAAAGGTTCCACCTATGTTCCTCTTAGACAGAGGTGATAGTTTTTGATTGAGGAAATAAGGGTAAAACGTCTCTAGGTTTGTAAGGGCCCAGGGCTATTAGACTAGTAACCTCCTATGATCCTATGATCCTATATTAGATGTCATTGGAACAAACAGTATGAACTACAACCAGGAATGGCAGCATATTAGATGTCATACTGACACATTTTGAACCTTTCCAAGTATCACTGATGGATATTCACCATTCCAAATCTGTGGAATAAGTTTCTCCTTATAATAAGAACAATTGAGTTAATAACTTCTTCCAAACAAAACCATAAGTAATAAACCTAAAATGACATTGTTTATGAGGAAACTGTAATAAATGAGGTGCATTTGATTAATTCTGACCTTGAGAGTGAAGTGAGCACAAACTGTAAGCAGTATCTTATCATTATAGTTATCATATCAGGGGGAAGAAATGATGTCTTAAAAGAAAAAAGATGTCTTGATGTTATACATTTCTTAATCATGAGAGAAATGAAAAAAGAACTGAAGATCTTTTTATGTTATAGAAGCAATTTCCATTAACCTTCAATTCCTTTCTCATTTCTGTGCATATTTTACATAAAAGATGGTGATTTAAGTTTTTTTTTGAACTTTAAGTATGAAGTGGAACTGTTACTTTTTGATGGTGTTCATTTCACTTGGTACAGCCACTCCTAGATATTATCACAGGGTCTGAAGCTAGTGTGTGCCTGCTTAGTTTACAGTGTTATATAGTCACTGTATTTGGACAAGGCATGTAATGTAGGATTGGTGTTATATCATATCATCAGTATAGTCACTGTATTTGGACAAGCCATGTGATGTAGCATCACTGTTGTACCCCATTGTCAGTTCAGTCATTGTATTTGGACAAATCACGTGATATAGAATCAGTTTTATTCCACATTGTCAGTGTAGTCACTGTATTTGTGACACAGGATGGCTAGCATAACAAGATATCAAATAGCAAGTGTCAGTCATGTACTATAAAAGATATAACCCTGCCCCTTTTAATAACAACATGCTTAAGAACATCTGAGAGAGGTATAAAATACAACATAAAATACAGAGAAGAAAGATTTATGACAAAAACAAACTCTAAGTGTTCTATAAAGAAACAAGAAGCCTGAGTATATTAGGAATATAAAACAGGAATTGAAACTAGGACGAGGCAATATAAATAGCAGTAATATATGCATTGCTCAGAAAAGTGCAGCTTACTTTTCACTAGAAGCCACATTTACATATATAGTGTATTTGGTTCATAAAAGTACAGTACTGCATTCGATTTTGTAATTATTTGGTCATTTGTAAACTGTAAACATTCCCTCATCAAACAGTGCCATGTTTTAATTGAGTATCAAAGGACAGATAGCAATCTTTATGTAGAAAACTGTATTTGTATATAGTGTACGTATGTGTGTGCATATGTCTGCATGTTTGTGTGTGTGTGTGTGTGTGTGTGTGTGTGTGTGTGTGTGTGTGTGTGTGTGTGTGTGTCTGCATTTTTGTGCATTTGTGTGCGTGTGTGTGTGAGCGTGGTCTGCATGCATACCTCATTCAATATATAGCTTTGGCATAATACTAGACATGTTGTACTTTCTATTTTTAGGGTCACTGATTCTACAGGCCATAACTATGGACTCTTAACTCCAGGAATCTACTCAGCAGGAATCTACAAGATGAGATTTGAAACTGGAGAATACTGGAGAAGGCAAGGTCGGACCACTTTATATCCTTTCATTGAGGTAAGAACAATAAATAATTAGAATTTGTCTTACAAAATAATGTTCTGTTCATGAACTAGAAATGTTATGGATTTATATGCACATCTGATAGTATTTGTTATCCTCCTGTTAACAGAATTGAGTCTTTTTCTTCAGATAAACTAAAATACATGTAAACTTGTATAAACCTATTGATATGAAAGGATCCCCATAGCCTGTTATATAATCTGATACCCTTCACTTCCAATAAACCCATATGCATATAAAGTTGTATAAATCTAACATCATGAAAGGTTCCCCATAGTTTATTTTGTAGTCTGAAACTATTCATTAGCAGTAAGAAGGTACAGTGTTGCTCCATAGTACCTCCTGCTATTTCTGCTTCCAGCACAGACTGAGTAATGCGACTGACTAAACGTTCTGCACCACTTAGATACCTCTATGCTTTGTGGAGGGACACTGTAAGATGATAAGTCCCTTTTCCTCACTATGTAGAGGTTCTGCTCAGGGAACATCCTGCAGTACGTGAGGCTTTGCAACGCCTAGAATGTGGTGTCTTTTTGATGTTTTAGCTGAGGCATTCTTACTTTTGAGGAAGCAACTTTCATGCACTTTCTCTTTCATGCTTAATATACGTGACAAAGAGGCCAAAGCAGTGTGACTTGGTCCATCTGTACTAAAGGATTGCATTAATCCTTGGCAGCTTTATGGAAAGGCTGTTAATTAAAAGTAATAAAAATGTGTCAGCTAAAACTGTTCCTTGATGTGCACCAATTTTAAGTAGGCTAATATTAAAGTCTTGTAATAAATGTGTCGGAAAACACACATTTCAGGAAAATGCTGGAACAGTGTTGAAAAACTGAATATTGGAAAACAACCTATAAACTATTGCATGATTAAAATCCTTTTACTGCTGTCTTATCTTGACAATGTAGGCATCACTACATGAATATGCATTATGTTTAACTCGTGTCTTATTTTCATGGCATTTTATAAGTGCTTCATAGGGATTCTTTATCATACTGCTGCAATGTACAATCTATGCATTTGAACCCTGGCTTGCCTAACTGATACAATTTATAGTAGTGCATTATCAAGTGAAGCCACAAAAGAACTTACAATAAACGTGTCAGAAAACACACATTTCAAGGGAATGTTTGAACACTGTAGAAGACTGAAAAATGAACATTGATGACAAGTATACAGCAATCAGGGGATCAAGACCCTCTTCCTACCATATGGACAATGTAGACAGCAATGCCAAACTGTTATATGCAGATATTATATTTAGGTGTATTACAATATGTGCATTGTAAGTGATTAGTAATTGATGTGCATTGTTTTGAAAACTTTTACAACATGAATCTCCATGAATTTTCACTACTGCCTTCCAAAATGATACTATCTGGACTGGTACATTATTGTGTGAAGCCAGAGGCACACTTACATTAAAAAGGATTAAAAAACACTTATTTCAAGGGAAAGATGCAACATTGAGGAAGACAGAAAATTGAACATAATAAGGGGATCAAAACCCTCTCCCAACTGTACTGACGATGTATACAGCAGAAAGGACAATAAAAGATGAGAAGATAAGAAATGAGAAGGATGGAGGTGTGTGAAGTAAATGGACTTCAATGGCTATGAACCCATGACCTTCACACTGATATGATACATAACAGTGCATTACCAAGAACAGCCACTGAAGCTGTTTGAGTGTAAGATGTCATTAAGAAGACAGACATCTGAGATATATAGCACATTTGTAAAGTCAACACCAGTGTAAAACAGCCATTCATTTAACTGCATTGGTTATGTGTGTGTTGTGTTTATTTCTGGGATTGTAGGCATTTGGAAACAGGAATATCAAGCCAAGATTTAAAGGAGAACACAGACAGTAGCACACAAGGTGAATTAAGAAGGAATATGCTGGGTGGAGGTAGGTTGGGACCATATCTCACAACTTCTTAACTCAACAGTGCTGGGCAATGCCATATTTACATTTTGATAGATGGATCCAAACTCCATGACAGAATAAATGCGCTAATGGTAGAATGTTTCATTCCAGGGAAAAGGAATGTGTGATTTGTAAGACAAGATGATTATACATTCCTGGCTTTGAAACCATCCCTGTGTCACTCACATTTTCTAAAACAGAGCATTGGCAAAGTATGCTTCAGTATCAGACATAGGGAAAGTGTTGGAAAAACACATACCAGAGAACAGGAATATAGGATAACTATAAAGAAAAGCACACCTGAATGTATTTTTGAACCCTTGCCTTTGCCGCTTGTATTTAGAGAGCCAAAGTATTATGCAGGTATGCCAATGAAGCACTCAGGCAAGTATGTTAAAAAACATAAAATAAAATATTACAAGGGAATGGAATACTATTGTGTGATGAAAATGTCATGTTATAAAACATATCCCACCCTCAAGGGATTAGAACCCAGCACCCAATGCAATGAGTTCAGATTCATCATATCATGAATCCACTGGGCCCTACAGGCTTTCAGAGCAAAATAACAACTTTACTGTATTTCTGACTCACACCTACACTAAGCTCATTTGTCTGACTGATGGCAAGATCCTAGCACATTCAAAAGATTATTTTTTCATTTTTGCCATCAGATGCGTATTATTATTTCCCTGTGTTTATAGGTGAAGAGCAACATTGTGCGATGTATAAACAGAGAGAGATGATTTTAATATATGTAACCCCTTTTGGGCATGCATATGGTGTGTATTTTTTGACCAGATTAAAGGTTGGAAATAGGAGTATAAGACAGAGCTGAAAAGGGGAACAAGCAAAGGGCAGAACACAAGGTGAGGAAATAAGGTATGAACAGGATGGGGGTGAGACTGGAACATACCTATCAATTTCTTAGCCGAGTAGTACTGGTGAATTACAGTTATATTCTTAACCATTTACTGACTGGAATCCTCAATGATTTGTGAGAACCAGTCACTATTTATCATGAACTATAAGAACCAATCATGTGCACTTTTATTAAAGGTCTGTGAAGCTGAGAGGTATTATTGGGAGTATTTTTTGAGGGGGAGAGTTAGGGGAGAAAGTCAGGGAAGTGAAAGGTTGTTAAGAGGTGGAGTCTAGGTCACAAGGGAAGACAGATATGACCTAAGGGATGTGGAGTAACACAATGGGGGGACACAATGGTGAAGGAGACATCAGACAAACAGAAGGAAGACAATGGTAAAGTGAGGATTATGTAACATATAGAGGAGATTTTAGATAAAAGGGTGAGGAACATCATGTTTAAGGATAGAACTGGGTGTTTGGAGATGCAGTCATTGCCATCATTGACTTATTGAAAGATTGCTCCTTACTTTGGGAATCATCACCATTGGCTCCTGCCTTGGGACCTGGAGACGGTTTTGCACAGGGATGTCACTCAATGAGTCACCAGAGCATAGTCTCTGTATGGCCATTGTGTGCATCAAACTTCATGTCCAGGACCTCTCCCACAAGCTTTGCCATTTCCTGTCAGGTGACATAATTGTCACCCCACTTACACTGCTACCAGTAGGTACCAGTTTACCAGCCTCTGGGGCAGAGCTACCTGAAACTGGAGGTGCAGGAAGGACAGGAGCTGAGGAGGTAACTCTGGCAGGCTGGGAACCAGATTTGCTTGGTACCCCTGGTGGTGGTGGTGGTTGCACTGCTACTGCCACCTGTGAGGGATGACAGAATGTGCTGGTGTGGTCAGTCCAGTACTCTGTGTTCTTGCATATAATACTAGCAGTAGAAGAGACATATCAATAATGAAAAAAAAGAAAACAGAAATAAAAGAGAAAGGATAGAGACAAAGAGGGAGGGTGAAGAGATATAAATAATGATATTGCATTTTAATTATTTTTTCATACTCATAAAATTCAGTGAAGGAAATTAAGCCTTTAATAACAGAACCTACACAGTTATTTTAACTACTGTATTTACAATGTTATTAGTTTAACTACATTGATAGTTAAAATTATGCTGCGACAACAGTATGTTTTTGGTGGGAGGGGTTGAAGCCGTAGTCATTCTAAGAATCTGGTGGATTGGCGTTACATACGGTTAGCTCCTTATTCAGGTTTAATTTCTGCAAGACTTTTGGGTTTCCAATACCATGATGGGAATGGACCCCATTCCTAAGTCAAAGCCTGATTAAAGTTCTTGAAATTACTACTGCTTCAGTCATTGATGTTAGGCAGAAGTGTTCTTCCCAGGACCCGCAATGTGCCCAAAATTTAATCCTTCTGCGATTCATACAGCATTACATATATTGGTAACATATCTAAATAACACTGTAGAGTCTTTTTTATTAGACTCATTGGTCCTACTACTGTTGGAACTGTCTGGGTATCCTTCTTCAATATTGCCCTCATTTCTGCCTGCAAATCCTGATATTTTATGACTTTGTGTCTCTCAGTACATAAGACACTGTAGTCACTAGGTGTAGCAATTTCAGTGATTAATGCTACTTTACTAATATATCTGGTTTTCTTGCATCTATTTTTTTAAACTGTTGGTCATGGGTGATCCCATGTGATACAAGCTTCACAATTCTCTATAATGCTTTGTGGATCATGTTTCCAATGTTTCTCGGCTACTTCAATATTATAATGATTGCACAATCCCCAATGCAACAGTCTTGCCACATTATTATGTATTTAAGTATTTAGTCCTTCTGCCGTTACTGTATCTTACTCAGCAACAAAATGTACAAATGTTTCCAATTCTGTTTTACATAACTTGCATTTGTCTGTTTCTCCCACATGTTCAATGGACTTTGTGAACCAATATGTATGCAGTCCAGTATCATGGGCTACCAATATTAACCTTTCATCTTTTTGCTTAAATTCACCTCTCCTTAACCATTCCTTCATTCAGTCCTGATCAACATGAGGCTGTTGCAAGAATTTGCTGTTTTTGCAACTATATTTATGCATATTCAACATTTCTTGCCTTTTCATCTGATCCTTTACCTTATAAAATTCCTTCTTTTGTGTTTTAGCACATTCATTTGCTGCCTGATTTTTATCTATTTCTGGTTTGATCTCTCCCACTTCACACTGATATGCTTCTGCTAAAGTAAGCAGGGAAGTTATCTTAGACTTAAGTCTACTCGTGTTTTTAAACTTTCACTATGTTTGGATATTGTGAGGTCAGCAAATATATATGCAGTCCTATGACTGGGTGTTTATAAATATAATCAGTTTTGAAGAGGCCCATACCTTCTTCAGAAGAGGGAACACATAATCTTGGTATGCACTGATCTTTATAAATCATTTGAAGCATTTTTTTTTGGTTTAACCTGTCTACTGACTTCAAAACTGTAAGTTAGGACAGGAAGAGCAAACTGATTTATTGCCTGGACTTTGTTCCTAGATGTCAAAGCTGTCTCCGGTATTAATTTAAGTCTTCTAAAATATTCTTTACTAAATTTTATTCGCATTTGTTCATGTTTTATTGTTGATCCTTCATCAGTTCCCAAATATTTATGTACTCCCTCTTGCTCAAGTTCTTTATATCACATTCCTGTTCCAAACTGATGTTTTCTTGGTGCAGCAGCTTTCCTGCTTTAAAGGTCGCTTTTACACATTTACCAAGGCCAAATGACTTTCTTATATCATTTGAGAAAGTTTTGACCAGCTCTAGTTGTGTTTTCAGTTCCTCGTCTGATGAGGTATATAGTTTTAAATCATCCACAAAAAGAAGATGAGATTACACTTTGTTGTTTTCTGGGATCCTAATTGTAGCCATAACCTAATCTGTGAAGTAGGCTTAATAGATGCAAGCCAAAAGAGCATTGACGGCAAATAGTCACCCTGGAATATCCCCTTTGAATTTTTATCCCTGGTAATAATTTGTCCTTTATCATGGCTTAACTGCAAAGTGGTTTGCTACTGTTTCATGGTTGTTATAATATAGTCAAACAGTGTAGAGTGTATCCTATACATTTGTAAGCAATTTTTTTTTCCATGAATCTGGGATGCTATCAAATGCTCTTTTTGTATTCTATCTATGGCACATGTAAGTGCTTCCCCTTTTAACAGTTCTCCAGTATGACTTTATTTAAGAAAAAATGATCCTTTGTTCCATATGACTTTCTTTTATTGTCCTATTGTTCTATTGCCATGATTGAGTTTTCTTCTAAATGACTATAAACTCTGTCTGCATCAATTCCAGTCTATAGTTTATGTCATCGGAAGGGAAGTTATTGGTCTATAGTTTTTAGGGTAGCTTGCAGGTTCTCTCTTAAGCATGAGTGTTGTTCTACATATTGTTAATTAGGTTGGCATCTTTTCAGAGTGTACATATAAACAGTTCTTACTCATAGCTAAATCTTCATGTATCACTGTTAATATTTTAGCCAGAAGTTATGTACTGCATCTGGGCTGGGTTTTTCCAGTTAGGAGCCTTTTCTTAATTCTAGTTCAGTTTTTCTGGCCATTACATCATCCCATTTCATATCCTGCACTTTTAAACTTCTTATTCTTTCTTTTACTTCTTCTATCATTTAGCATCTTTGTTATGTTCCACAGGATCTTCATAGATACTTCTCCAAAATGTGTCTATTTCTTCATTTTTGGTGGTCTTTCAATTCCTTTTATCATGTTTCCCAATTCTCTATAAAACATTTTTGGGTCATCAATAAATGCTTATTTTGTACTTTTCCTTTATCTTTATCTGCGTATCTTCTAAGTTTTTCTGCCTTTGCTGATATTTTAGTTTATTATTTGTGATACTGCGTGATAGATCCTGATCCGTTCTAATACTGCATGTTGCTTTTATCACCTCTATCTTTCTATTTTTTTTGATCTGCTCCCTCTTCTGTACTCTTCTAACACTGACTGTTCTTGTCTTACTTGTGTTATAGTTTTCTCTTTTCGAAATGTCCATGATGGTATTTGTTTTCTCCCCTTCCTTTCCCTTACTGCCATGTCTTTTTGTGTTAAAACTTTATCTGCTATTAATTTAGTTGCACAGTAATATATCCTATTTATTTATGCTGTATCACACGCGTTTTTGTGAACAGCCCTGATTACTGTTTTCATTTGCTTTATCAAACTTCTAACATTTTTGGTCTTATTGACTTTCTGTAGTCTATTTCTTTCATTGATCTTAATATATCATCCATCTCTATTAAATCAAAATTTTCCTTAGATCATTTTCTTCTAAACTGAGGGCACATTTTATGTTCCCCATTTCCTGTGGGCATTCTACAGAAAGTTCCAGAGCATCTTCTCACTAATCTCAATTCTCACAAATCTTAACTCAGCATTCCTGACCAAACTCGAATCTACCTACAACAAGGTAGCTAGATTTGCTGCCCAACAAACCTACAAATCCCATCACTGTCTCTCTCTAAAACACCTAAACTGGCTTGAATTACCCCACCAGCTTCTTCTCTCTCAGCTCCAGATCATCCATTCTATCCTATATCAGCCTTCCTACTGCCCAGCACTATCCCCTCTCATCTCCCATTATTCTCCCTCCAGACCTCTCTGAAGCTCTAACCAAGACCTACTACAAATCTTCAAACCCAAGTCTAAAGTTAGACGCAACATGTACAGCTATCACCCCACTATTGCCTGGAATAGGCTCCCACTAGAAATCAGGACCCTTACACATCCTAAACAATTTAAGACAGCCACCAAAGAGCACTTTAAAAGTCACTGGTTCTGCCACTGCACTCTACCTCCTTAACACCCCCTACTTCTCACACCTTAATCTACTTTCTGCCCTTAACTCACTCTTCTCACTAGCTCTCTCTAATCTTCCTTGACTACTCTTTCTACTGTCTTCTAAAATATATTAAGCAAATTGCCTCAAACATTCTATTGTAATTGTCTTGCCTTCATGCAACTACATCATGATAAAACTGGGTTTTTGTAACTACTTACCCCAAACACTATATTCATCTTAATGACATATTTCTTTTTATACATCTTGAAATAGTTATGCTATTCCTGATTACTGACACTGTATAACATTGTATTACTACTTAATACCTTGTAATAATCTTGTAACATTACTGTTTAATGTTAATTTAAAATGGAAATTGTATAATATGTTGGAGCTTTTCTCCCCAGGCCTCTGCTGAAAAAGGGCTCTTCAGCTCAGTCGGTCAATCTCGGTCAACAAATATAAAATAGATAAATACTAAATAAAATAAATAATTCTTCTTGTGCCACGTTCTCTTTATTTTCATCCGGTGTCATCTGTTGCTCGTTCATATGGGAACTCACTGACTTATCACTCTACAACATTGACTGTGTCAGCTTTGCCACAGTTTCCTGTTCCTTCCCTTGCTCTGCAATTCCAAATGAACTTTTATACTGATTTCCTATAGAAGGCTCAAAAGTGTCTTAATATGGCAACTGATCAGATGTTTCCCACTCCACTGGTTTCTCCTTAATTTGGGATTCATTGCTTTACCCTGATGTGATGTTATCAGAGTTAGATATTCTACATTAAATCCTTCACTTTGCAGGTAATCCATAACCACATTTTCTATTTCTTTAACTTTTCCATTACTAATCCTCCTTTCTAATTTCCCTCTTTGTTTTCTTATATTTGTTTTGTAAAGTTGTCCATACTCACATGCATTTGCCTGTATTTCTCTTCAAATATCGTTGGTGCTGCTGTTTTTGTATTGGTTAGTTTTACTTTCTCCTTTGCATAAATATTATACCATATTCAATCACTTTTTCTTTCCAATGTCCATATTCCTTCTTCAGATGTCTCCTGCTCCTCCTGTTTCTCCTTACTTTGGGAGCTCATTGTTCCATCATGCTGTGACGTAATCTGTGGTAGACTTTCTACACTAAAACCTTCACTTATCAAACCTCTCAACTATACAGATTTTCACATAATGTTCAGATTTTTGCTTCATATTTTTGGTCTGTTTTTCTTAAAATTGTGGTTTTCTGAAATTAGTGACAAATCATTAAAGACTGAAGTTAGAAAATAATTACAGACGTTTGAGTTTCAGACTTCATACCCTTCAGAAAATTCATGCTAATGCACAACCTGTTATTCTATCAACTTTCTAAGTTTTGTAAGAGCAATATTTAAAAATTGCCCCTATTTTTGGGCCTTTGTCCCACTTTTATTTATGGCTTTGAGCAGATGTATTGCTCTAAGAGGTTGAAAGGTAGCAGTTTGCAGGTACATGCTACATGCTTCTATTTTTGTTTTATATCGTTGGTGCTGCAGGAAATCACCCCTCCTGGCTATAACATACTTAGAAATGACCGTATAAAAAAGAAAGGAGGCGGTATAGCCATTATTTATAAATCAAACCTACTAGTTTCCCAATTTAATGACGTTCCATTAACAAGCTCTAAAACAGAAATCTTATCTATCAAACTACAGATAAACAACAATAAAGCAATCTATCTAATATGTATGTACCTTCCCCCTGGCAACAATACCCAAACACTAGAAAGCCTACTTAGTCCCCTGTCCAGTCAACTACCCCAAGAAACCATAATACTTGGTGACTTCAACATTGATTGGAAAACCTGTGCAGACCATCAACCTACTAACCATATTAATCTCCATGGTTACTCTCAATTAATAACAACTACAACTAGAACACATAAACCAAATAAGAAAGAAACAATTCTGGACTGGATTCTAATTAATAATGCCCACACTTACTATACTGCAGGTACACTTCCTGACAGTATTAGTGATCACACACTTACATATGTGATCAGACAAAAACTGAATATTCCTAATATGCATAAACTTAAAAGATGAAAAATTTTTCAACCCTGATAACTTCCTTACAGAATTACAGGCATGTGACTGGTCACCTTTATCACACCTCGAACTCAATGAAGCAGTTTCCTTCTTTAACACAAAATTTCTGCAAGTCCTGGACTATCATGCTCCATTCCACTCTATTAGGATAAAAGCCAAACTGCCCCTTGGCTTACTAAGCAAACTAAAGAAAAAATGATCCTTAGAAATAAAACCTGGTCCAAATGGAAAGCTACCAAGTCCCCATCTGACCATCTCCTCTATAAACAGTTAAGAAATTCTACCAAAAAAGACACTCTTAGAGACAAAAAGGAATTTTATCTCCACCTTCAACAAACTACACAAAATACCCCTCAAAAATTTTGGTCAGGTATAAATAACCTTCTTAAACCAGGTCATTCTACTACTCCTACCCCCTCAGGATTTAACCCTAATACCTCTACACTAATCCCAAATGCCTTTAATAACTACTTTACAGAAGCCATTCTAACACTAGCAAACTCTCTACCAACACCTACTCCATCCTCACCTGATATCTCTCCAGCCTCTACTAATCACTTTCAAATCCAACCTGTGTCTTCTTCTATCATATATAAGCTTCTGTCAAAACTAAAACCATGCACGCCATCAGCTGACCAGCTCCCTTCTGAATACTTACAAATTGCTGCTAAAGCTATCTCTCACCCAATATCTATTCTAATAAATAGGACCATCTCTGAAAAGAAAATCCCTCAGTCTGGAAGATATCTCACATAATTCCTTCATAAAGGAGGCCCTTCTTCCGATTATCCAACTATCGTCCTATTGCCTTACTGTCCCCATTAGCTAAAATAATGGAAAGGTGTATACATAAACAATTTCTGAATTACCTTCTTCAAAACAACCTTCTAGCTGACTGTCAACATGGTTTTAGACCCCATCACAGTACTACCACTGCCCTTCTGTCTTTTACTGACTCTATAAATAAAAATCAAACAGTAACCTTCTCTCATCAGCTCTATTTATAGATCTATCAAAAGCTTTTGATATGGTTAACCATAATATACTCCTTGACAAACTTAACAACCTCTCTTTAAGCTCTCAGACTCTACAATGGTTTAAAAGCTATCTGGAAAATAGACAACAAGCAGTTCTATGGGAAAATAACCTCTCATCTTTACTTCCAGTAAATGTAGGGGTTCCACAAGGATCTATCATTGGACCCCTTCTTTTCTCAGTATTTATTAATGACCTATACTTGAATTTACCTCAAGCTACCTGCATCCAATATGCAGATGACTCGACATTGATCTGCTCCGCCACAAATACTCCCTCTCTCAGTCCATCACCCAGACAACCTTTCATAATGTTGAAAAGTGGTTTTGCAGCATTGCCTCCTCCTTAATCCCAAAACAAAGCTCCTTCTCTTTACTCCTACTAATAAATATCCTACACCTCTCTTTACTATCACCTCCAATAATTCAACCTGCATTAACCCTGATAATTTAGGGGTAACCATTGATAACCATCTCAATTTTGATGAACAAATAAATAGTACCATCAAAGCTGTGAATAAAAAATTGGGACACTCTATAGAATTAAACCTTTCCTTACCCCAGCAGCCAGAAAAACCATTGCACAGACTCACCTGCTCTCTACTCTCACCATTTATACCACACTCTCTAAAAGAACATCAATAAACTCTCCACATGTTATAACAGTATAGCTAGATTCATTAATGCAACTCCCTTTAGAACCCACCACTGTTATAACCTGAAACAACTAAATTGGCTAGAACTAAATAACCAATTACTTTACCAACAACTACTTATAACTCATAAAGCCCTGCACTTCGCTGAAAATACTCCAAGTCTGGCTAAACTTATCTCTCCATATAAGAACCTAAACACACTGCGTTCTGCCAACAAGTTTCTAGTATCCATTACTAAATCAAATAACAAAGCTGGAGATGCACTATTTTCTAATTCCATAGGTAAACACTGGAATCTAATCCCTCAAGAAATAGCGACTCTTCAGTCCACCTCTCTTCAAAGACATATCAAAGGACACCTTACTTCTCAATGGCTATGTCCCTGTACCAATATTAAAAGTATGGCTCAACACACCTTATTATTTTTCTTTTATTCCTGTCTCCTGACTGGCCCTACCTGAAGCTTTCTGAAATTTGAGAGGTGAATACTTAAGTACTCCTAGATCTCTGAATAACTTTAGTGGATAGATTTTGCTTTTGTTTTTAACTTGTACTTTTTTTTAAAATGTGATAGTCATCCTTTCTTGTACCTTGTATAATTCTACTAAAAAAAAAATGTTTTTATTCTCTGTTATTTTGTCTGTATTGGATATATATCCAGCTGGACTAGCCCGGTCAACAAATGTAAAATAAAATAAATAAATAAATAAAAATTGTAACATCTACTTTACTACTCTTCTGTTCTAAGTTTCTCCTTTGTGCTCTTATTTTTGTATTGAGAAATGTTCCATATATGGATGCCTTTGCCTATATTTCTCTTCAAATATCTTTGAGGCTGATTTTTGTATTGATTAAATTGGTTTTCTGCTTTGCATAAATATTGCACCATATCAGATCTCTCTTTCTTTACCATGTCCATATTTCTTTTTTATACCTTTCATAAGTCTCTATATTTTGTTCTTTATATTTTTGGACTTTCTCAATCACTTCTTTTTCCAAAAGGCCCAAATTTTCTTGGTCTATATAATGTTTTTCATGAACCAGTTGTATTAATGAACACACATTTGCATTTGAAGCTTTTAACAATTTTTCTTGTGCAAGTATTTATCTTTCCTCTAATTTCTCTCTCAATCTTTTTGTATATATTCTGTCCAAAAATTCTGGGCTTGTTGTATAATAGTAACAATACATAATTTCTTTCTTATCCTCAATAGTCCACACTATCATCTTTATGGCTCTTCTTTGGCCTATCAGATTTTGTGATTTTTGTGGACTACGACTTCCTTCTACAGTGGGGATGGGGGCATCCTCCCCTGAGCCTGGTCTATCTTCATTGTAGGAATGTTTCCATGTCTTGTGGATTCAATATTGCCATTTTTCTCAATCCTGGCACCATTGTGCCTACCAGGGTTGGGCACTATTTTATCCTGGGACGTGTGCACCCCGCTGTCTTTTTCATTTTTAACCTACTTCTAAGCATGATGTATGCTATATAAAATAAAGTCTATATATTAGCGTTGCCTTGGTGATATTGTGTAAAAAAAACAGGGTCCACCTCATGAAGGTACTCACCAAGACATGAGGATGAACTCAATTCCTGCAATGTCCATTGCTTGCTGATTTTATCATTTCTACAGTCAGACCCTTCTCCAGTTATACAGTAGGTGGTATGCAGAATCAAAATTCTAACATCATACAGCTGTCTGATGGGACACATTACAAGTCATTATGACCCTGTGGCAATGATGACCACTATGCTAACCACTGACTAATCCATTTGTAGATGTTTCCTCAAATGTCTAATGCCACAGGGGTTTCTCTGATCATTTATATTTATGATCTAAGGGACTGCTTTCAGGTTATGTTGTACATATTTGGCATTATTACATGCTAGTTCAGATATTAACACCAGCAATAGTCAATGTGATAGTCACCATGTTTCCATGTTTGCATCTCCTGATAGTTGAGATATAGCAAGTAGTGAGAATGCATACAGCATCACCTATAATACCTAGGCCTTAAACACATGTCCTATGTGGACAGACTTAAAAAACTCCAGCTATTCTCTGCCTCATATTGTCTACTAAGAGACAATCTCTGCTTGACTTACAAAGCCATGTCTGACCCAGCTCTGTTAGAAATGCTGCATCTAAAGAAATCCCAATCCCTGCACACCACATCCTCCAGAGACCTCAACCTCATTACCACAATCAACAGAACATGCTGGAAGGACAGATTCATAACCAAGAGACTGCCCATGCTCTGGAATAGACTTCCCATACATGTCAAGCAGAGCACCTCACTGGCCCATTTCAAGAGAAATCTTGATGAGTGAATGGGAAATAGAAAGTTCACCCCGGGGATCACTTCAGTGGCTCTACTTGATAGAGAATCCAAAAAACAAGTGCCGGGGGACGTTGTAACTCGGTTCAAGCAGTTTATTCCACAAAGTTTAAAATCACATAAAATGTTGAAGCAAACGATATCTTATATTAACGCTCTTACAACAACAGTTCAGTTATGCGTTTTCGTCCTTGTACATAGGACTTCATCAGACAAATTTTATTAATTAATTAAAACACCTTTAAATAGTAAATCAATTCAATTTACTTATATAAATTAACCATAGACCTTTCTCTATTGTTTCAAACCAACCAATCATAAAGCATGAATTCATGAATATTAATGCCTATCTGATTAATGTGCACCATTACTTCAAATACATCTATTATTACATCTATTACATCTAGAACAAATAATAGATGTATTTGAAGTAATGGTTCATACTGTGTATGTGTGTATGTGACAGAGAATGGGCTGTATGTAAAATTGTTGTGTTTCACTTGCTTAGTATTTTTTTAAGCACTATTATTATTTTTTTATATATGTTTGACACTATTAAAATAGACTACAGCAAGTATGAAACATTAGGAGGAGGAACTATTTTACATCAAAAATATATTAAGAAAATAAAATAGTACTTAAAAAAAATACATAAGGATGTAAAATACAACACTTTTCCAGGCAGGTCATTGTCTAAGTGCAATAATGGGTGTGTGTTAATGTGTAATTGATGCATTTCCAGAGGTGTAGAGGCCCTCCACCTGCAGAGTCGGGCCTCACAACACCTCTGGGTGAGCATTAATTACATATTAATGCACACCCTGTTGGGCATTATTGCTTGTTTACAATTCTGTTAATTATATCAGGGTTAAAATTAGTGAGGTTATGAGAAGTCCTAAGTAAGATTTGTTTGACATGATGGGTGCTGAGTCTGTTTGCTTATACAGGGAGGTGATCACTGAGATAATCAGAGAGGGTCCCACTGGAGACATGCTTAGTGGAATTGGACACCAATATGCAGTCAAGAATTGAACCACTGTTTCTGAGATTGTTCGAACGTATCGGGAAGGAAATCAGCTGAGCCAATCCAAATAAGTTTAGGCTAATTGATGGATATTTTGTGGAGATAATCTGCCAATCAAAATTACCATCACCTAGGATTATCTTTTCATTAGAAATGTTATGTGAGATCCAGTCTAGGATGTTTTCCAGGGTTGTATTATTATTACTTGGGGGAATATATGGTTCTATAACTCATACCTGCTTATGATTATTTAGTTTAAGATGGGTGATGAGGAGTTCAGCATTATGTAATTTGGGAATAGGTTTATTGTAGGGTGGGATTTCAAGATAGTCAGTGTATAGTAAAGATACTCCACTGCACTTTTTTGAGTTCTATAAGCCCTGATGATATTTCAGAGTCTAAATATAAGTCTAAATAACAGTTGTATGTATACAGATATCTATCACAAAGTAAAAACAAAGAGAAGTACTATCAGGTTATATCAGTAACAATAACTTTACACACTTGCAAAGATTCTGCTTCTCTCTGACATTTTCCCTACATAGCCCTACTAATATCCTTGCTTTTCATCCGAACTCAGCATCATTACAATAGGATAAAACATACTATCACCTGTTCACTACAATACTAAAATCTCTACCTGATATAGGCTATAATCTGTATCTGAGAAAGGTATAAACCTTATCAGAGAACTTTTTATTCTCATCTTGGTCTTACTTCAATACCTTTGTTCTTGATGTGTGGATATCAACATATGTATATGTATATATATATATATATATATATATATATATATATATATATATATATGTGTGTGTGTGTGTATCTATGTCTCTATAAATTTTAATTTATTGTGAATGAGAATATATAAAAAATAAATTCTTGTTAATTTTCTAATACTTATTACTTCTAACAAATGCATTATATGCTGTGGAATTTTCATTTTTGTACTACTCTAAATAATGTAACACCTAAATTTGTTCTTAAAACTTGCTTAGAACTGTATAATTGCTAAGAGTGTAACATGGAGCTTTTCTCCCCGGGCCTCCACTGAAAATGGACCTGTGTCCAGTCGGACCCTCCCGGTTAACAAATGTAAAATAAAATAAATAAAATAAAAAAGTAGTTGTCTGCGCTAGTTCAGATTTTGTCAATCCTGCTAATTTTCAGTGTTATATGAGCAGGAGGCACCATACAATCTTTGCCAATATTTCTGAATAACCGGCAAGACATCAACACAGATTTGTGGTAAAGAGGCACATTGGAGACATGTTACAATAAATTGGCTGTGTTCAAATTTGAAGGCAATTGTTTCAAAGCTGTCCAGAGCTCTTATTTCCAGATCAAGGCATGCTCCAATAAAACTATTCAGAAATAAAAGTTATTCAAAAAGTTATCTTTCCTTTTAATAGCAAGAGGATGTTATTCTAGGTTCTTACCTGTGCAAAATAGAAAGCGGTCAGTAGAGGCCTATGCTAGACCAGTCCAGCCTCAGCATGATTTGTAGGTAAGGTAGATCAGAATGACAAATATTTCAGCCTTTGTTTCCTCAAAAAATGTACTTGACTACATCAGATGCAAGCAATGCATAACAGCATGTTACAATCATCTTTTCAGTAGTTCCATATACTTAACTGATTAACAAATATATACAAATTAGTTTAAAATTTAAAATGATTTAGACTCCATAACAGATGCCATAGAATTTCAAGGGGCAAATAAACATTTTTAGTCTGTGATCCTTCCTCTCAAGCTCTTAACAGCTCCAAAACGGATCTTCAAGTTCCCAGACTTTGCATTCACATCCCACAGATTGAAAGAATTCTGTATTTATTCCTGTCTAGATAACTGCCTTACTCAGATGCAACTTAAGCATGACTTATTGGATTATCTGCAGATAGTAAATATTGCTGCTCAAAATTTTCAGTCTTAAATTAGCAAAAGTCAGATCTACTCCCTTACAACAAAGAAGTATTTTTAGAGTCCTTCCTGGACATTAATAAGGTGTACATATTTTGCCACAAGAAATGTTACAGAGCATACTACCATTGCTTCATAAGCTGACACCCTGTCCACACTACTGTCAAGTTCTTCAGGTCACATGTCTTCCAACATAATGGTGGTTCAAAATGCCCGATTTCGCATGATCACATGATACAATTTTAATGCTTCCTGCAGAGTCATTTTAACTACAGGATCTCTTAACTCATTACATCTGAGTGATGCCTCCAGGTGCATCTGCAATTAACTCCTACTGATGCCTCTAGGCGTCAAATATTTTTTGTTCATATTTGCATCAATAATTCTAAAAACATGCTATGTACAAGGTTGTGAAAGATTTCATCTTAAAGCTTACAGAATGGCAAACTCAACTGCATTAATATTTGACCTCTACCTAGTGCAGGTAAATAGATATTAACTGTTGTTTTTATAATATTAATTTATATAGATATAATTTTCATATTTTTCTAAATATCTCAGCAGCCAAGTAAGACAGACAGAACTCCTTAGCCTCATATGAAAGCTCTCAGCTAGAGGAATAAAATGCTGCTGACAGTATGTGTGTAACTTGAGTGGTTGTTGAGGTATTATAAGTTGTTTATAAAATATTACAAATGTGATAAGTTACTGTGTGTACTGTGACTTATAAAATGACGTTTAAGACCCAGAACCTAAAGAATACTATTACTATAAAATAGTTTGTGCTGAAGGGTTTGCCATTTATACTTCTTTTGTAACCCCCATTGTTCCAGAAATATGAATATTTGTTTGAAATGTGAGGACGTAATTTGATTCTGCCAAAACACTTAGGCTTCGCCCATTGGAAGTTACAGTGCAAACTTCCTGAGCTCCACTGGAGTGAATGAGTTAAGTCAGGTATTTCTACTAATTCTATGTTGTTTCATGGGACATAACTGATGGATGATATTCAGCCAAATGGACTCTGTCCATTCCTTCCTCCATTATCTCATGTTTTGATAATGGATGCTTTAGACTTAGACTTGTTAGCATACGTATATTCTTGGCCATTTCATGGGACTTATACCCCATTCCAGATGATGTTGCACATTTGCCTCAAGTGTTGTTGGATGTGGTTCTATGTATCAAAACATTCACAAGTCATCTGTACTCAAGCATTGTCCAAGTGCTAATGGAGAGCACACAAGTACTGTGATATATAAGTAACCAGGACAGCCACAACACTGTGCCTGCTATGAGACCTCTCCCCTCTCTTTTTTTATCCCTGACACTGGGGTCAATAACTAGCCACCTGCCAGGCAAAAAAAATATGTCTATGCACTCTAGCTAAACCACAGCTTACATCTGGATCACTAGTGACATGTATGCCAGCCTGCAGGCATAATGCCTACAGTGGTCATGACAACTGTATGACATGGCCACTTGAATTGCTTACCTGACACATGTGCAGTTGTATGCGTAAAGGTAAAGCAGTTGACTGATCATTACTGCAACTGTGCCACTAAAGGAAACCATCATCTAAGTGTTCTTGGGATTGGCGATCTTGTCAAGTAGTCTGCCTGATGTCACCTAAGATTATTCCACTAATGACTACAGTGCAGCTATGTGCCGCATAAGTCACTAGCCCAAGTCGTCAAAATGTCATTTATGAAACAGAACAGTGTGCCACTTAAGTCATTCGTCCAAGTCATCAAAATGTCATTCATGAAACAAAACAGTATGTCACATAAGTCATAAACCCAACCCATCAAAATGTCATTCATCAACCAGACATCATACTGAGTAAACAAAGTTCCTAAATAGGTATCTCCTGTGCTGGTTCTCAAAGTGTACAAAGCAGTATGTTTCCATATCATTCTGCCTTAGGGCACTGGTTCTGCACCTAGCCATGATGTGTATCTTAAATCTTACCTGTTATGAATAATTGTGATCTTATTTAAGCAATGTATGTGGAGCTAGCTGCCCAAGACAACAATACTTCCAGTGTTGTAAAACATGCAAAACTGTTTTCAGCCCCCCTAATATATATATATATATATATATATATATATATATATATATATATATGTGTGTGTGTGTGTGTGTGTGTGTGTGTGTGTGTGTGTGTGTGTGTGTGTGTGTGTGTGTGTGTGTGTGTGTGTGTGTGTGTGTGTGTGTGTGTATGTGAGAGAGACTATGTGTATGTGTCTGTGGGTGTGTGTGGGTGTGTGTCTGTTGGTGTGTTTGCGGGTGTGTGTATAGAAAACAAATATCCTCCACAGCAGCAGAGAAAGAAAAGAGATCTCATTTCCAGCACATCAAAACATATCACTCACGTCATTTATGCTCCCGTACAAACCAACACATAAAACAATATTTTGTAGGGATGCAACATCCCTGCACTCCTCATTCCCATGTAACTTATATATAGAAATATGATTCCAAAACAGAGTGAAAACACATCACAAATGCCCTGTACTGTGATCTTACACCATCAACCAAAGGGCAATTCTATATAAAGGGCACAAGCAATCCAGAAAGAAAAATTCTACCTCAGCTGCTGCATTCCTCTCTCCCTCTCTCTCTCTCTGTATCTTTATATATGTATAATTACACACAGTCACACACACACACACACACACATATATATATATGTGTGTGTATATATATATATATATATATATATATATATATATATATATATATGTATGGATTCACTTTAGAAGCTCGAAATACTGAAATATCGAAATTCAGTATTTCGAGCCCATAAAGTGGAATCCTGAAAAGAGCGAAACCTTAGAAGCGCAAAAAGGTTTTGAATTTCGCACTTCTAAGGTTTCTCTGTGGTTATGGATTCAGGTAAATGTATATGTGTTAAGGGTTTTGAGTAGGGGCTGTGGTGTGTGTTAGTGTGTTTTGTTGCTGGGATGTGTGTGTGCTAGGAGAATGTAGCTTGTGTGGTGGTGTGTGTGTGTTTGTATGTAGTGCGACCTTGGAGTTAGAATATTTAAGTGGGGGGTGTGGGGGGTGCAGTAGAGAGCTTGTGTTTGTGTGTGGGGAGGAAGTTGTGTGTGTGTGTGTGTGTGTGTGTGTGTGTGTGTGGAGTAGAAGTGCGAAATTCAAAATTTCTGGTGTACGAGATTTTGAATTTTGTGGTTCTGAGTTTTCGTTGCTTTAAGGTTTCGACTTTATAGCTTTGAAATACTGAATTTCAACATTTCAGTATTTCAAGAATATAAAGTGAATCCGTGTGTGTGTGTGTGTGTGTGTGTGTGTGTGTGTGTGTGTGTGTGTGTGTGTGTGTGTGTGTGTGTGTGTGTGTGTGTGTGTGTATATATATATATATATATATATATATATATATATATATATACATATATATATATATAAATATATATATATATAAAACCTGCTGAAAAGGGAGAATATGAGACATAACACCTTCCCTTTTTGAGTTTCACATCAATTAAAACAACCCAGTGACACTCCCTTTACAAGAATCTGAACTTCACTTAACTGGACATTAACAAAGAGCGCATACACCCTTAAACGTATGCTTTACATAGAGATAGTCACTTACAAAAGGTTGTAAAACGATTCTTTTAATTGTTAGATAGCAACATTTTATCTTTTCTGTCTTGATGAGACAGCAATGAGGGTAGACTTTCCAAGTTACTTTACAAATGCCATCCTGTGTGATATGTGATCAGAGGGTACAATGTGCAATAATGGAGAACACTGCACTGAGCGTAATTCATGTCTATGAATACGAACACAAGTTACTCTCAGTCCAGTGTTCTCCATTATTGCTTAGACCTTTAATGTTTTCTGTGATATAATAAATGTTATGCGCTATCAGTTGCTTTAGCAGAATGATACATGTATGTATTAACTGCAAAATGGGGTGCCTTTACATACAACACTTTATAGAGCTAATGCAGTGGGATACTTTTACTACCTTTAGATCACAGGGGGAACTGATACACTGACCCGCCTTCACACATGGAACTCGGATCACAATAACTGCAAATCACTCTTAAGCTGCCTGCAATTCTTACGCTTTATGTAGTAAAGTAGCAAAGCAACTAAATGTTCACTGAGACTGGTGACTACGGAGATCACAGGGTTCAAATAGTATCTTTGCAATAGTGATTTTAAATGTTTTGGTAGAGTGTGCATGTGTATAACTATGCTTCTTCCACAACACTTCAGCCATCATGCAAATACACTATTTCAGTCCAGTGTTTCCATTATTTCCAGGTAGTACATGGTCACGTGTTATTGCATCACTAAATGTGATGACCCATGACCTCTTGATTGTACGGAGCACATATTACATCTACTCTTTACCTGCTTTGCTGACTGATGCCATATTTGTAAATCAGACATGTGAGCCACCCTCAGTAAAGCTTCACTATTATGCTGATACCACTTCATAAACCACTTTATTGAGTGCATCAGTCTCTGTAATACATGTTGGCATCATTGCCACCTAATGAACAGTTAGCCTTGGCATGTGTCTTGGCATGTGGTTATTTTTATTGTTGTTTCAGTGGTTTGCTCTTAGCCAACATCTTTAGTAAGTGTCTCATGTTATGTTGTTTTGATGTTCCTGCTATACTGACAGCATTATATGCTAATATGTTTTGTAGATGCATGTCCATATGTGCTTAAACCTATGGAATATGGCTCTTGGCTATGAATGTGCATGAAATAATTGTTTTAGATGATGGCTGTAGCTATATATTGTAGGATGTGAAGCACAGCTTTACTGGTGTCTACTGCCAGCTATAAGCATGCTCTGCATGGAACATAGTTTCTCTGTATGCTGTACTCTATGCCTGTGCACCCCGCCACATGCACAATGCATAAAATATCAAGAACAAGCTTATGCATCATAGGTGTGCCACTTCTGCTGTACAGGCATTGGAACCAGTATGGAACCATCATGCTTTATATCAAATGCCAGTGCAACTTTATGTCAATTTTCCACATGGCATATATCAAGAAACAAAGTTACCACTAGATTTCATTTATTTAGGGTGATTTCTGGAAGACTGATCTGTAACCACAAGAAATTAAGACCACGGTCTTAAGAGAGTCAGACTAACCATTATTTCAATGTATTTTGTTAAAGTACAATTTTTAATGCAGGGGAGGGGCAGTTGATTGGGAGACCCACTTGGAAAGTAGAGAATTGCATTTGTAGCTCCTTTTGGATACCACAAACCCTCAAGGCATCAATGAGATGTCTATTAGGCGTTTATTAATTAAGAGAAAGGTGAGATTATAAGTGGTGTGTTGTGATATTAAAAATTAAAAATGATTACAAATCATTGCTAACAGTGTTTTAGCAAGATGTGGTAGTTCTCTGTACTTCATTGTTGTTTATATGATAATTAATTAAGTTAATTGGCCTAAACCATGTAATTTGCGAAGCATATTTAAATCCCTGATGATGAGGTTGGTTACATTTTAAAGTTCCCTTATTTAAGGAATGCAAGTGCTTAATGTTTTCAATAAAGTTAAGTATTTTTGTGATGTTTTGCTGTTGACAACACTGTTTTATTAAAAAATGATCTCAGGCTTAGTTCTAACTAGTGGGAGTCTTATTTTCTGTCTTCATGTTAGTCATGACTTAGTTGGATAGTATGACCTACTGTACTAAGCAGAGCATTAATAAATATATTGTTGCATTAATAAATATATTGTTGCATTAATAAATGGATATATCAGTTTGAAGGGTCTCTGTTACTAAAACTGCCAAAGTAAGACCACGAAAATTGGCTAGAATAAAAATGTAGGTACAGTGAAGCAATTTGATCAATTTATGTCCTCTGACCAGTACTTTCCATATCATTTTGGAACCAACAGTATATAGTGAGTGAACCATATTAAGCTGAAAAGGATGATATCGTGTTATGACATAGTCAGACCATACACTGGGGTGACAGCCAATAAATGATTGTGGTGCTCTGAGCCTTGGAGATTATTTGCTGTTTTATTTTTCACATGCAACAGAATCTGTGCATTATTTGCTTGATCCATGGCTGCTGCAATAAGGCTTTACTAAGATTTCTTTTTCAAAAACTTTCCCCAAGTGGAAAGTCACTATTGCTTGCATAAGCATCATTTTGACTGGCTCCATGCATTTTCTACCAAAATGAATGCAGTTCCCATTTCTAACATATTTCCCATTATTGAAATTTTCAGACTAAATATTCCATGTGATCACTTACTTAGGGATCTGAATATGTCTTGTTAATTATAAGAACAAAGAATTGAATAAAATGGGTATGTGGAAAACCAGCAAGGGGCTAGTTTATTGTTTGACTATGGCAGAAACATTTTTATCTTCAATTATTTTAAGTTTATCAAAATAAAGAGAACATTACATTCCCTTCTCTCTCTGAGTTATTGTACTATTGGAGTTAAATATGTAACAATCCAAGGTGTGTGTCTGCTATGAATATCTTTCCCAGAGAAACAATAATTTCTCATGTTATCATGGCATTGTTGAATGCCACTGGTAAATAAGGGAATGGTACAGGGGGTTTGGGCATTTGGATGTTGATTGCAATGTACATCCACTAAATCCATATACATCTGATATACATGTGCATGTAAACATTGGAATAGTAGATTATTTAGACTTTTAAGTATACTGAATTGCATTCCAGTTAAGTTATTTTTACAAGGGATGCCCATTGATAAAATACAGCAATGGAACATGTTTTAACCCGAGAAGTCTCACATTTTTCTTTGTAAGGTGTGACAGTTGCAGCCAGCACTGCAAACAGTGTAGGTAGATATTTATGGATTTGACCTACCTTACTTGCTCAAACTTCATCTGCCAAAATACTTAACAATCTTTATTTGATTTCAGCAACATTAAGGGTGTGATTAGGTCTGATTTTGTTGTTACTGATTACATACTCTTGTTCTAAATTATAAACCCTTTATCTGTTGTACAATGTGTGGACATTAGAAAATAACCTCATGTGGCTTAAGCAGGTTTGATGAGATCAGTGGTGGATTAAATAAAGCGAGATGCAAGACAAACTAAATTTTTAATGTGCTTTTCTTTCAGATTGCATTTTTAGTCACTGAACAAGCTCAAAAGATCCATATTCCCCTTCTGTTTAATGCCACATCATACTCCACATATGAAGCCACTAAGCCACAGACAAAACCACAGCAATGAAGGAGACTGAACACAAGACATCAGACGTTCTGTGAAACCTCAATTCACTTTTTGTGTTATTATAAGTAACAAACTAAAAATGAAGTTAATGTATGCATTTAATAAACGTGCAGAATTTTCACGTTAGTGTACAACATGATTAATAAAATCCAAAAAATAGACACCTGATGAAGCATTCAGTGAAAGCGCTTGTGTATCGTTAAAGCAGTCGGTATTATAAGAAGCTGGGGCCTTGTCTTTGCTGCTTTGTTCTTTTTTGGATTTGCATTAGTTTTCTGCGAGGACACCTGGTTATAGTTGGACTGTTTTTTGCATTATGATTAATAAAATGTCTAAAAGCTAATGTCTGTGCCTCATTTAAATATCTAAGGTTGAGTTTTCAGGGTTCTACAAATTATTGAAAGTGCTAAAACATTTTAATAAATATTTGGAAATTAAATATTTAAAAATACAGATTTAAACCCATTTTAAACCTTATTCTGTGAAGCCAGGAAATTCAAATATTCATTTATTCATTCATTGCTTCCCTGATACCTGTGTTTATCCATTTCAGGGTCACAGGGTGGCCATAACTTATCCTAACATTCAAAGGGTACAGAGCAGAGAAACTAATCCTGGACAGGATTACAGTCTGTCATAGGATGTATATATACACAAACATATGCACACACATGACAAACATACCTATAAGCAATTCAGAGAATGGCAGTTTACCAAAATAACAGTTTATAAATCATTTAGTAGATTGCATTCTTGTATTCAAATATGTATGCTGTCCTAGGAACAAAGTGAAGAACCCACCGAAAATCTACATGGAGTCACAGAGTCTTATGAAGGAACTGAAATGGAGAACAAAGCAGTGTGTGTCAACAATGCCAGCAACTGCTAACACACTTCCACTGGGCTGCATCTCCATGCACTCAGATGGAAAATATTTTGATTATTTATACCGACATTCTATAAAAAATAGAATGTGTTTGCATGTCATCTTCTCATGAATGACTGTTCATGACTTTATAATTTCACATTGCTCCCACTTAGCCATCCATTGTCCCAAGGCAATGGCTTTAGATCTAGACAGATGTATAAACAGATAACATCCAGGAGACATATACTATGTGTGTGGACATAAAATAAATGCCAACACAAAAAGACACAGAGTTTAGCCAGTCTTTGTAAGTGTAATATTGTGAGAAATTGATGTCAGTGCAGTTGTATGTGATTACTCTCACTATTGCAATATCCAGTTATCCCATGACCCTGTAAATCCTTCACTGGTGGCCCTTCCACAGCTTTGTGCAACAGACCATTCCAGATCATTACTGTCATCTCATGTGAAAAATACTTCCTCACGTTACTCATTAGACTTCATTGAGAAAGTGACCAAAGCCCTGGATGAAGGTAAGACAGTGTATACTGCCTACCTTGACCTAGACAATGCTTTGACACAATCCTCCACTCAGGTATTGAGAAACTCTCTTACCTGGGGATTAACCCTTACATCACTAGATAGGTAACCAGTTGCCTCATGACAAAACACATACTGTCAAAGTTGGTGACTCCACATCTACCAGTATACCCATCACCAGTGGAGTACCACAAGGATCTGTTCTGGGACCTTTACTGTTTGGAATCTATTTCTCAGAAGTCCAGGCTAAAGTAGACAGCCTTTGGCTTATCAGGTTTGCTGATGATTGTAAATTGGGTGCAACCATTGAGTCTCCAACTGATGTTAACATATTACAGGAGGGGCTAACATAGACAAATGACTGATGCCATAGCATTGGTCTAAAACTAAATACAAAAAAATGCACTATTATCCCCCTGGCAAAGTGGAATTCCCTGCTAATTACAATATTGACTGCACCCCCTAAGTTCAAACCCAGTGGTGAGAGATCTGGGAACACAGGTAGATGGCAATCTGAACTTTGACCACCAAGTTTCCACAGTGGTGAGAAAAGCCTTCTACTTTGCACATCTCATAAGTAAGGGCATGGCATCCAGGTCTAAGGATGTTATAACTCTACTGTACTCAACCCTTATCAGGCTATTAATATAGTGCAATGCTCACTTCTGTGTATACCTCACCAGACACCTGCAGCAGCTGGAGAGACCACAGAGGTTTCTCACCAAGAAAATACAGGGCCTCCAAACCATAACATGGATAAACTGAAAGCGCTGTCACTGTACTCTGTATTGTATAGGCTGCTTATAGGCAACTTGTGCCTGACCTACAGGGCAGTCTCTGAGCCTGTCCTGATGGATATGCTGCACATCCACAAGTCAAATGGCACAAGAGTCACTCGTTCTACGGATTTTAACCTAGCCTGTGACATTAACTGAACATGTTGGAGAGAGAGATATATCTGCCAGGGATTACCACTACTCTGGAAATAAACTTCTAATTCACATGAAGTAGAGCACCTCACTGACCTCATTCAAGTGCAAATTGAACAAATGGATGGTAGACCACAAATTGGCACCCATGGCCTTCATGGACTGGGGTAGTCGGTGTATATAATAGATGTGCTCTGTGAATTACGTCCCTTTAACCAAAGACAGTTGAGGTAACTTGGGATTAACATGGCTAGACTTGTAAGGGTTCTAAGGTCGCTAGCCTACTAACCTCCTAAGAACCTATGAACCTATGTTCATTACTATATTTTCCTATGAAATGATCAGCACTTGAAAACCATTGAAATGCTGATGGGCTACATGTGAAACAATGTGCTAACTTTCTACTTGCCTCTCAACTATTTAAACATATGAAGAATTAGACTCCCCTCCCCCACTAGCCTGCAGACTATTCAGAGATACCCCATATACAACCTTAGTAATCTTAACCACTCACGTCCTCATCTCCAACCCTCCAAACTAAGTTTCATTGCACAGACCATGCTTTCTCAATTCCTTGCCCCAAACAGTGGGAATCCTCCCCTCTTTTCTTAACGTTCGTTCCTTTTATCCCATTTTCTGATTAGAACTAAAAGCACAATCACGACTCTTGTAAAATGCAACTGCTATCCCTTTGTTAATAAGCTCTTCCTAACCTTTCTCCCTCTACATACTTGATCTGTAACTCTACTTTTCATTGAAATTCTTTCCTTGTGCGAATATATATTGCATTTTGTCATTCACTGTCTATATAATACCATGTATGTGTTCTGTTTACTGCAGGCTTCCGAAATAAGTCCAATAGGATCAGTGCTTTACTCCAGTAAATAAACTCAAAATAAAATAAAATAAGTGCCACGCAGCCTTGTACCCTTTATCTGCGAGTTTCATCCATATTGATTACATCCATCTTTCCTTACCTTATGCCTCCATAGCCTTTCTTCCCCTTTTATTCGATGGTATACATGTTAAATGCCTCACTTCATCACAAGACCCATATCTCTTGGAAAATGTTGAGAATATTCATGATCCTCCTTTTTCTAGATCCATTTGCCTTCCAGTAACTGAGCTGCTGCCACTGACAATTCTTTCTCATAATGGGGTCAAAGCAATCTGTTTTGCGGACATCACACAGGCAGGCATGAGTGCTGTTTGTTTTCTAACCCCCAACACAAACCCTGGTGGCTGCATAACTACGGGGAAATCTTATACCTTTCTCCTGTCAAGTACATGCTCCCACAGACACACCCCACAAGAGTTACTGCCACTGGTTTGGGATCACCAAGAGAACATCCCTGGTCATACAGCAATTGGTATTGTGTAGGTCTCCTGCTGCTTGGAAGCAAATTGTTTGTCTGGGACCATCCAGGATGGGCAAACTAGTGTAAACAGCTGAGTAGTACATTTTTCTGCCTGTCTCTTCCTGCACCAGAAACTATAATGCTTACCATCCTTGTGTGTCTGTCCAGGTTAGAAGACAAGCAATGCACACACTACCTCAACATTTGTATAATAGCACATCGGTAGCTGAAAACTATGTGCATGCATAACAATAGGGCAGGCATGCAAGAAGCTAACTTACCAAAAAAAAAAAAAAAAGCAATAATCCATAGTAAAATGGGCATTATTAACAAAAAAAGCCTACTTTATATACTAGGCCCAGTAGTTTGTTATTTTTTATTGAATTATGCATTTTTTTATTAAACTTCAAATTGTTATTCACTGTATCTCTTATAAATTTGGTGTCATCTGCCATGTCTGTACTTGCACCTCAGGGGGATAGAATCTAAAAGGTGATGGTGAGTTTAGGATATGGCTTACTGGGCAGTAACACGACCTATATTTTTGTAGCATTTAGTAGAAGGTCAGAGTGCGAAGAGTACTTGTGAATATTAGTGAATAAGATTTGTTTCTAAAGTGATTAGAACAATTTGGTTGAATACACATGGGTACAGTCATCAATATACTGTATACGCTAAGTGGGGTGTGAAGCTTTATACATGTTATTCACAAAATGTTGAATAACTGAGAGCCTAATATTAATCCTCAAAAGGCTCCATCTATGATTGATCTGGGTTAGGAAAGGGCTTTAGGTTCACATACTGACTGAGTATTTTCAATTAAATAGCTGAACTATTTTGTAGCTACAGCACTAATGCTTATGTCAGTTGATTAAACAGAGATGAGTAGGAACACTTTGGAAGGTTAGAAAGGGAACCCCATACTGACATGCTTTAGTTAAGTTACTTGCTCAGACCAACATAGCCTTTCTTTAGTCCTTTTGTTGGCAGTACTCTGTTGTGGCCTGCATAAATCCTGTTGTGGTTAAACAGAACAGATTATAGTCATTCAAATATGTAGCAGTTTATCTGTGGATGACAATTTCATATTTTAGAATGGGAGGAGGAGTAATTGTAATGTACCTACTTCGTGGAGAGACACAGTGACTGATAATTTGCAGCATTTAGGAATGTCATTTTCACTTTTGGTCCTGGTGCTGCTACTAGATAAGTAATTCCCTTACCTGATATGGTGGAATCTGCCATGAAACTGTCGATTGCAAGAAAGGTGGTTTTGAGTAAAGTAAGGAGCTTTTATATGCTAATGAACCTTTCACATTTTCCAGTACTATTGTGTCTTCTACCCTCTGTGCATTCTAATTATATGTTCAAATATGCTCTACTTGTTAAGCAGAGATAGCATGCACAAAATATGAGAATTCATGGAGTCTGAGTAGCTTAGGCCTGGACTGATAAATGCCCACCATGTTGTGCTGAGCACGTCTGGTTTATGTGTCCAGCAGGGAGAAGCAGAACGTGTGCAATTCAGGAAACATGACACAGCAGAGATATAATGATTATATAATGAGTACTGCGTTATGCTAATAAACTAGAAAACATGGCGGAATGATTCCGAATTTTATTAATGTGGCTCAGGCATGCTGCACACACATTAGCAATTTACATGGCTCTAAAAATGTCAAGAGTTGATGCAAGAATGGAAAACCATTATATGTGCCCAGTCTGCACATCAGACATTGGAAGCCAGAGTCAGAAAATGAACAAAGTCCTTGTCATTCATCCGGTCAGGATAAAACAGATGAATGGTTGTGGGTTTGGTTCAAGTAGCTTTATATACAAACACATCAGCATTGAGGCTTAATAACCTTAACTTAAATAAACTTATAAACAGACTAACTACTGCACTCATACATGTTAACGCTCTGGCTGTTCACTCAAAATGGCACTGCTGCCTGCATGTGCTCTCTGTTTATACACACATGCCCTCACTTTCATATGCTTCTTAAAGTCCCAGCACACACTCTGATCTACATATTCCCTCTTTGAATAATAAGTCATTGCACAGTAATAATGACAATAATCATTGACATGCAATTGTACAGAAATAATTCCTTGACATGCAGTAATACCGAACTAATTACGAGTGAAACAATCATGTCCACGTTGCTGTGCATTTTACACTAGGTCTGGAAATATGACCCGATCATGTGACATAAAAATTAGGACTGGGTTTAGCAACAGGGACTGTCTTTAATGAATGTTCAACTTCAGGGACATCTGGGATATCATCAGGAACGGGAATAGGTACTGAGACATGTCCTTCAACAGGAACATCGTCTAGACTGCTCTGAGATCTAGAGTCTGTATCACAGGTACGATGCTGCAATATCGAGTCAGACACCGGAAGAAGGTGCCTGCGATTTCTTTTGTATTCTATACCCTTAGATTCTACTAAGATCTTGGCTCAGCACATACACCTCTCACTTGACCAATTCGATCAAAACCTTCCGCCATTTGCATTCTCACTATCTCTCCTTCTTTTAATGGACAAAGAAATTTGCTCATTTTATCATAGTTGGACTTCTGGAATAAACGCTTTTTGAATAGTTGGACTTTGATTGCTCCGGTGTTTTTAGCATTAGGCACCAATAAACTGGAAATGATAGGCAAGGTTGTTCTGGTTTGCCTAGATAGAAGTCTCTGAGCAGGTGAGCCAAGTAAATTGTCACAGAGTATATTTCTGAGATTGAGTAAATTCAAGAAAACATCGGTATTGTCATGCTTTGACCTCTTGACCTCTCTAGTAATTGCTTTGTACTTTGTACTGCACGTTCAGCTAGGCCATTCGACTGTAGGTACTCAGGACTACTGATAACATGGATAAATCCCACTCCTTTGCAAATTTCTGAAATAGCTGATTGGTAAACTGGGAACCATTCATAGGTTCATAGGCTATCGGCCCAAGGGCCTACATAAGCCTAACCAACAAAGTTCCCTGGCTTATGCCACCCAAGAAAGTTATTTTCCTATGCCACTGTTGAGCAGAGACACAGAAGTGATCCCCGGGATGTATTTCCTTTTTCCCATCCACTCATCAAGATTTTTCTTGAAGAGTACTAATGAAGATTTTTGCCTGACAAAGATGGGTAGCCTGTTCCAGAGTATGGGAAGTCTCTGGGACAGGAATCTATCCCTCCAGTATGTCCTGTTTATTGTGGTGACAAGGTTTAGGTCCCTAGAGCGTGTTGCTCAGAGGGATTGGGATTTTTTTAGGTGTAGCATGTCCAACAGCTCTGGGTTTGACATAGCTTTATATGTTAGGCAGAGATCACCTCGGAGTAGGCGATATGCTATGGAGTAAAGCTGGAGTTTTTTGAGGCAGTCAGTGTAGGGCATTTGTTTGAGGCCAGTAATCCTCTTTGTGAGGTACTTCTGTGGCCTTTCCAGCTGCTGCAGATGTCTTGTGAGGTACATTTCAAAAGGGGCACTGTACTCTATAATGGGTCTAATGAGTGTCGAGTAGAGGGGAACAATGACCTCTTTTTTCCTGGATGAGAACCCTTTTATGATGAGGTATGCCACGTAGAAGGACTTCCTGACTACTGTGGCAATGTGACTATCAAAGGAGAGACTACTGTCCACCTGGGTCCCAAGGTCTCTTATCACGCATTCGGTGTTAAGTAGATTGCTGCCTATGTGGTAGTTCATGGGTACAGAGTTTTTACCAAAGGGGATGACACTGCACTTTTTGGCATTGAGCTTGAGGCCATGGCTCTGACACCAGGCATCTGTCTCAACGAGGCCCTTCTATAGGATGTCCACATCATTTGGGGACTTGACTATGGCTCCTAGTTTGCAGTCATCTGCAAACTTCATTAGCCAGAGGCCTTCTGTGTTAGCCTGTACTTCAGAGAAGTAGATACCAAACAGGAGAGGTCCCAGGATGGAACCCTGTGGTACTCCACTTGTCACTGCTTTGAGGTCAGATCTGGAGTCTGCAACTTTTACAATGTGGGTTCTGTCAGTGAGCCAGTTGGCAACCCATCTTGTGACGTAGGGATTTATACCTAGTTTAGTGAGTTTAGCTATAATTCCAGAATGGGGGATGGTGTCGAAAGCCTTGGCGAGGTCAAGATAGGCTGTGTGAACCACCTTACCCTCATCTATGGCTTTGGTGACTGCCTCAAAGAAGACGATCAGGTTCAGGAGGCATGATCTGCCTTTCACAAACCCGAACTGGGTGGGATCCAGAGTTTGGATGTTACTAATGTCTTTGTTTATGAGCTCCATGATGATACTTCCCATGGCCTTGCAGACCAGGCTCATCAGGCTAATAGGTCGATAGTTCCCGGGATCAGTGGTGGCTCCCCCTTTGTGGAGTGGGATAACTGTTGCTCTGGGACATTCAGTGGGCACAAAGCCTGATGCGAGGCTATTATTGAACATGGAGCTTAAGTGGTGAGCCAGTTTGTTCTGAAGTTTGTATAAAACGCAGCCTGGGATGTTGTCCGGTCCTATGGATGCTGTGTTTTTGGCTTTAGAGAGTGCAGCTTTTACATGCGTAGTTGTGATTACAGGGACTGCATTCTTCCTGTATAGATATGAGACCTTTAGGGGGTGGGGGTTAAAGTTAGCACTGAACCTATCTGCCAGGATGTTGGCAATATCGTTGTCAGAAATAACTTTCTGTGGACTACCATGGACTGAGAAATGAGATTTCAACGTAGTAATGACAGTACTGGATATTAGGTGTGTTAGCAGATCAATCTCGAACCAGTTTGAATAAGAGTCTACCAACACTAAGTAATGCTGACTGTTCCACTCAAATATGTCAGTGGCTACTGTTAACCAAGGTAGTTCAGAAATCTGGTTTAGCTGAAGTGGCTCCTTTTGCAAATGTGGTTTAGTACTATTGCATACTGAACAAGATGGAAGTACTTTATCGATATCTTTTTGACAGAGAAGCCAAAATACTAGTCCTGTTGCCCTTCTTTTGGTAGCTTCGAAACCTGGGTGCCCACAATGCAAAATTTGGATATACTCCTGTTGCATGGAAGCAGGAATGACAACTTTAGGACCTTTGAAAATGATACCATCTTCCATTGACATCTCATCTCTGTAAGGAAAATAAGGTTGCACTTCTGTTGGTACACAAGATTGCTTTCACGGCCATCCAGCATTGATGAAGTGGTTGAGCTTTTGCAAAACTGGATCAGTATTTGTATGATCCCTTAGCTCATTAAGTCTTGTGGTAGAAAAATTATGCACTTCCATGACATTGAAGTCAAAATTCTCTGTATCAAGCTTTTCTGTGGTATTCTGGATAGTATGGATAAGGTATCAGCTAAATAAAGAAGTTTGCCTTTTATATAGAACATTTTGAAGTTGTACTTTTGTAACCTGAGCATCATTCTTTGTAGTCTTGCTGGAGCTGTATACATAGGCTTCTTTAAAATAGTGACTAGAGGCTGATGATCAGTCTCAGTCTGGATAGCTCAGCCATAAATATAATCATGGAACTTTGAGCATGCAAGCACAATTGCCAAACGTTCCTTCTCAGATTGAACATACTGCATCTCATTTTGGGTAAAAGTTCTAGATGCATAGGCTACTGGTCTGCCCCCTTGAAGAATAACTGCATCAAGACTAAGCTTTGAAGCATCACAGGAAAGAATTACTGGTTTGTGGACATCATAGTAGCTTAACGTTGGTGGACTGGCAATTTTCTGTTTCAGGTAATCAAATGATCTCTGGTGTTGTTCCAGCCATGACCAGATAACATTTTTGCATGTCAGCTGTTTTAAGGGTGCTGATAATTCACTAAAGTCTGGTATAAACTTGCCCAAATAGTTAACCATACCAAGAAAATGCTGTAAGGCTTGGACATTGTCTGGAGATGGCATCTCAAGAATGGCTGTTTGTTTGGAAGGATCTGGTCATAAGCCTGAACTGGTAAATAAATGACCAACATAAGTAACTTCCCTCAGCCTGAATTTACATTTCAGAGTATTTAGCTTTAGATTCACTTCACATCCTCTTTCCAGAACTTTCCTTAGGTTTATGTCATGCTCTTTTTCACCATTGCTTTCAACTAGTAAATCAACTACAGTTATAGCACACAAAAAGCCTAAACAATTTTCTCCATTGCATGCTGAAAGACTTCACTGGCAGAATTTATTCCAAAAAGCATTCTGAGTAATCTGTTTCTACCAAATGGCATACTGAATGTAGTCAGTAGTGAAGATTTGTGATCAAGCATTACTTGTCAAAATGAACTCTTTGCATCTAATGCAGCAAAAACAGTGGCATTTGGCATAAGGGTAGCAACTTCCTCAACTGTACACATAAGATGGTGGGTTCTCTTTAGTGCTTTGTTTAAGTCTCTTGGGTTAATACATTCTGATTTCATCTGAGCTTTTCTTATGAGCAACTACCAAAGAAGACACTCATTTTGTTGGTGCTGTAACTGGACAAATCACACCTTGCTGCACCATTTTATCTGTCTGGACTTTGACTCTCTCCTGCATAGCTAACAGAACTCTTTTTGCTGGTCTGACCACTGTACTGACTTCTGGGTCTAATTTCATAGAGTACACAACTGGAGGTTTACCTAGCTTGTCTTCAATAATATCAGCATTCTCTGTGAAAATAACATCAGTAAAGCTGGAACTAGGACATGTGGTTACATAATGGACTTCTTTGGTAAAAGAAAGCATTTTCATTTCTAAACTGTCTCTGAGACCTAATAATGACTGTACAGGTCTTTTGACTAAATAAAACTGCAAGCTGTAACTGTTCACAGCTAAATAGCATGAATGCACTACTAAGCCTTTAGTTTGAATCTCTTCACCTCCATAAACAACAAGCTTTGCACAATTGGCCAAATGAAGTTGTTCACCAGCTAGCTTTTACTCTAACAAATGTTTCTGCTGACATAACATTGTACTTTGAACCAGTGTCCATTTTGAGCTCTGTGGGTTTACCATTAATCAGGACAGTAGAGTTGCAGCTTTCTATATGATCAACTTGCTTTTTTGAATAACCTTTCTTAATAAATGAATGAGGATTGCATGATTTACAAAGCTTTTGAAAGTGGTTCCATTTTTTTACATTTGAGGCATTGCTGACCAAATGCTAAGCACTTTTCTCTTTTGGACTCATGATTGGCACCACAATTACGACAGTTAACAATGAGACTTGACTTGAGTTTTGCTAACTCACCCTTGTGCTGCACTGAGTATGCCCATTTTACTGAGCTAGTCTTAAAACTTGCTGGAAAGGTATGGGCTCTCCCTGGGAATCCCACAGGGGCAGCAGCTGCCATGTGCTTAGGCCTGTTTCTGTTAGCCATGTTCTACATGCTGTCTACATTTGCTCTAGATGCTGCTAAATCCATGCTCTTATCACTTATAAGCATGTTTGTGCCTTTCTGTAAACTCATGTATTTGACAAATCTCTATGGCTGTGCTCAATGTTAAATTTATTTTATTTTTATTTTGTTATTTAACATTTGTTGACCGGGAAAGTCCGACTAGGTTCCACAGATCCTGTTTTCAGTGGAGGCCTGGGGAGAAATGCTCCAGAAACTCTAAATCACTGTCTCGAGGCAAAATCATTCTGATTGCAGCATTATTAGCACCACACACAAGCCTGTCCTTTATCAACTCATCTTTCAGATCACTAAATCTGCATGTTTTAGCTTTGCTTCTTAAGTCAGTAATATAAGCTGCAAAAGTTTCTCCTGGTTTTTGGTCTCTTGTATAAAATATGTGCCTCTCCAATATACCATTTGTCTGGGAGTTACACATTTCTCTAAATTTATATTTCAGGTATGAAGGGTCCTCCCTTGATTCAGCTTGTACAACAATATGATGGTTTTCCCCTTCTCCTGTATATACTGCTGGTGCATACACAAATGAATGCTCTCTTTCAATGGCTTCTGACCCCCACTATATTAAGCAGAATAAATGCCCTTGTACATGTTTCTTTGTCAGAAAAAGCTACTTGTATGGAAATATCATACTTCTGCTCAAATACTCTCCAATTCTCAGCAATATTATGATCAAACACAAGTGGACAGAGTCTGTAAAATGCCTCTGCCATGCCAAGTAGTAATAAAGACCCTTGGAATTATGCATAAGCATACACACATACACATCAGAAATTTATGCCAGAAACTTGTAATTATGCTCAATAGCACAATAGGCTCTTCAAAATAACTACACTTTGCGAAATAAATCTCCATAGCAAAAGGAACACTTTGAAATCACTGCACTTTGCCAAACCACTCTTATCATTGTACAAAACAATTCAAAATGACTGTACTTTGCAAATGAACTGTACACAGCCCAAGAAACTTCTCTAAATGACCATATTCTCCCTGCACTTTGTGTAATAACTGTACATCAGTGGTAGAGTGCACACATTAAACTCTTCAAAACAATTGTATTGTAATAAAGCACACACTGCAAACAGTTTGCACACTCTGAGATATTTTGAACAACTCTAGTTATACTTCAAATAGTGAAATAGTAGCTGATATAAAAAAATGGTCATTTACTAAAATATGCAGTTACTTTGCTTTTCCATACTCATTTTGCCCTTTTATTGTACTCATTATGTTTGCTTGACTTCTATCATGCTCATTATACTTTTCTTGTGCTTGTTTTACTTTTAACATGCTCGTTATGCAGATCAGAAATAATTCTGAATGGTCTCATAAGTATTTCAAATACTTTTATCAAATATCATAGTTTTGAACATTCCACTTAATCAGTAATGCATTTTGTGCTTTTCGTTTAATTCATAATGCGTTTTGTGCTTTGCAAATACTTTGTATAATTTTCTTTACAAAATAAATAATTTATGCGAGTTTTAATTACCTGAAATTTGGTTGGGATGAGTCATTTCTCTATATACATCCATTTCTAACTGTGCTACTCACGGCTCGACTTCTGACTTCTTAATGGCTTCTTGTTGCTCAGACATCCCAGTTCCAACACAATGTCCTTCAGACATCCCACTTCTGACACCATGTTGCTCGTCCGGTCAGCTTAAAATAGACAAACAGTTGTAGGTTCAGTTCAAGCTGGTTTATTACATACAAACACATCATGACTGAGGCTTAGTAACTTAAACTTAAACTTATAAACAGACTGACTACTTCACTCCTATTGTTAACACTCTAGCTGCTCACTCAAAATGACACTTATGTCTGCACATACTCTCTATTTATATGCACATGCCCTCACTTTGAAATGCTTCTTAAAGTCACAACACACACTCTGATCTACAGTCCTGGCTACAGTTATCATCATTTGCAAAAGTTGGAAAGGATAATGTGCTGCATAACAATACTGTACCTAAGTAGATACAGACAAGTACAAATGATACATACAAAAAAAATGGACAGCACTAACACATGCATACACTGCTCTGTGTACAGCACTAAGATGTGCATAGGCTGCTCTGTGTACAACACTAACACATTCATAGGCTGCTCTGTGTACAGCACTAACACATGCATGCACTGCTCTGTGTACAGCACTAAGATGTGCATAGGCTGCTCTGTGTACAACACTAACACATTCATAGGCTGCTCTGTGTACAGCACTAACACATGCATAGGCTGCTCTGTGTAGCTAACATAGGTAGCCCAATCAGAAAATGAACAAAGTCCTGGCCACAATTTTCATAATTTGTACAATGGGAAAAGAAAATGTGCTACATAACAATACAATACCTAACCAGATACAGAGAAGTAGTAATTATTCATACAAAACACCAGACTATGTAACACATGCATAAGTTGGCCACTCTTTGCATCAGACAATGGCAGCCCATGTCAGAATGCTATCAAGGCAGAGAACAGATATTATTGCATGCACAGGTGAGGGATGGGTTACAAGAGTGTATGCCTTTCACATGAATATGTGTTCTTGTAATGATATGTGACAAAACAACAGACAGTAGTTATGCTCAGTCAGTAAACACACCGTGTGTTTGTGTGTGTGTGTGTGTGTGTGTGTGTGTGTGTGTGTGTGTGTGTGTGTGTGTGTGTGTGTGTGTGTGTGTGTAGGGGGTTACTGCATTGAAGGGCTTGCTGCATTGTGTGTGGGAGATGAACTACAGGCAGTGGTGGATTGTGTGTGAATAAGTACCGGGCCACATCCTCTGCAGATAGGCCAACACTGCACTGTTGTATACTGGATGGATCTAAGGCAGATATGGCATAGGGTTCACCCTCCCCTGTATGCTCCACATATAAGAAGTGTCTCCATCAGGAGTTGCACTGGCTGTTCCATGACCCTGGCTAGATGTCGTTGTGCTACCCAAGCATGACAGATGTCTGCTGTAGGAGGTATCAGCATGATCAAGACCAAAGTGATGGCCTCTCCTGGGTATAGACAGATCTACCACTGATGAAGCCTCTCCTGAGTATAGACAAATCTACCACTGATGAAGCCTCTCCTGGGTATAGACAGATCTACCACTGATGAAGCCTCTCCTGGGTATAGACAGATCTACCACTGATGAAGCCTCTCCTGGGTATAGACAGATCTACCACTGATGAAGCAGTGGAAGGACTACCACTGTGGGGTAGGATCTCGCCTGCATGTGGCCATACTGACTAGTATTTGAGGATACTACAGATGAATGACCTCATGGACCAACCTTTGTCCCTAACTGAAGATCCAGAACAGATACTGTGCATTCCAATGTGTCATTCATCCTGTTTTAGGAGAAACACACACATACACAAGTAAAAACACAGTTTATGCAGTTTCATAAGTTAGCATGCCCTGCCATGATAACTGTCACAATCTCTGCCAAGACCCTGGTGGAACTTGCCTGCTCTTCGATCATGGCCCTGGACATACATTGGGTGGCAGCTACTGACACACAAACCTCAGGAATTGGGTGGTAAGCATACCTCTTGAAAGAAGTGATACTGACTTCCTTGTGTGGTACCTCCCACACACAAAAGCTGGGGGCAGGTTCAGAGATATCTATACCTTAGGCCACCACACTTTTCTAGTCTACGGTGTCACCATCACCCTGTTCACTCATACTCACAGTTATTCATACCAGGAGAATCCAGGGTAATAATATCCTATCCTACACAGATTGCATTAAGGTGCTATCTCTGTACTCAGTTTCCTACAGGTTTATAACTTGCATAAAAATGTTACTAATACATATATGAGAGCAACATAGGTGTACCTAACTAAAACATAAATAAATAAGCATGTCATTCTCATTGGTCCTAACGAATAACCCACGCATGACTGTTATGCAATCAAGTACACAACCCTCTCAATTAAAATAATCACAATATACATGAAAGTCATATGATAAGCAACAGGATAATAGCACAGCGGCAAATTAAAGTTACGCCACGTGCAGCCAGTACACATGGGTGTGCAGTCCACACATGCAGACTGTAAAAATGTGGATACCGGCAAGAACAGTTCAAGTAGTCATATATATCATCTACTAGTAGACAGTACACAAAAATGATAACAGTGAGCAAAGAAGCCGGTGCAAAATGTAACACATATCTGAAATTTGTCAGACTCCTGATGCAAGGGAACAAACATACTGCAATAGTTACTTATACAAGTACAAAAGTAGAGTCACCACCCACAGCTTGATGTTAATCCGTACTCCACATCATACTCGGCATGTCAATTCCACCCTGTGCTCATGAAGTGTATGCTAATTACCTCTCAACCCAGTGTTTCAGAATTGCACCTCTTGTATGATGATGTTAATCCGTACTCCACATCATACTCGGCATGTCGATTCCACCCTGTGCTCATGAAGTGTATGCTAATTACCTCTCAACCCAGTGTTTCAGAATTGCACCTCTTGTATGATAATCCCCCAGGTAAACATCATGTTGAGTTCTACACAATTTCCAAAAACAAAGCCAGTGCACACCATAGTCATAGTTGGAATATAAGAATTTATTGTTCAATATACACTGATATTCATCCTACTTGTTGCAGGATAAAAAGTAATCCAGACCTTTTCTGGCAAAAACTGATTAAATACACTGACGTAGGCAATTTTTGCTGAAACTGGTTTGGATTACTTTTTATCCTGTGATGAGGAGAATGAATATCGATGTATACAGAACAATAAATTCATGTATTTCAACTATGTGAGGTATATGCTGGCTTAGTTTTCTGAAATTGTGTTTGCTTTTTGGCCATTGCACCTTGCCATACATGCGGAGTTCAGGTTAGAGTTCTACATAATGCCATGCACATGCCTGAGCACATGAGGAGAATTCCCAGCAGAAGTTATCATGAGATTGTAAGGCTGACACATTGCAGGTGTACCTCATTAGCACTGGAGTTACACCAATTTTTGTTAAAGAGTCATCGTTCTAAAACCTACATATTGAAAAAGTCTTTCACACATTGAAGTGATATAATTATACTTTATATGATTACTATGGCACATAGTATTAAATGCTCTCAATAAATTAACACAACAGTGAAAAAAGTATAGTGAACAATTTGAAGAGCTCTGTGACACTTAGACTTGTAGGTGTATGTAAGGTGTCAATAGAGAGGTCAACATATTGACAATATGTTAAGTGATTATTGTGAGGTGGGTATTCAACAGTGTATACATCACATGTTGTTAACGATGGACATGTTAGCCCTAACCATAGAAATAACCACAGAAAGTTTTAGTTGGTATTGACCATAATATTCTTAGTAAGAAAACAAGGATTGAGGTTTGCAGTGTTGCACATCATACAATACATCTGGCACAGAGAACTAATGTTGTAAGCTGTACTTCCTGTGGAACAGGGTTCAATTCCTTCAGCCCCCCTTTAAACAGACTTTGCTTTCAGATCATTGCTAAAAAGGGATTATGTGTCTGGTGGGCATATGTTTAACAAATGGGTGTTATTATAATGTTCTCATTATACCATTCCACCAACTTTGCAACCATCTGCTTGGTTTATTTTTGCTTCTTTGTTGTATTTTTATGTTTCCTACATTAATCTGGTTAACAAATATACAAACATAAGACACACGTGGCCACAAATGGCTCATACAGCCATTTTATTTTTTTTGCTTTTTTTTAATTAATTCCTTTGTGAAACACTTGGCATTGAGCAGCATTGCTGGTCATTGATAAACAGAGGGAAATTACATTTCTGGTCCTATGGCAAAAAGAAATAGAATTCCTACATATGTTCTAAGACTTTGGCGTCAGTTATACACCTGAGGTCAGCACCACTACACATCAGTAATCAAGTTGGGCGTAAACAACAAACAGCAAATTAATGTAAGGTGAATACATTCTCTGCAACAGCTTCCATGGCTCAAGGTACAAATGATGTGAGTCATCCCTTTCAACAGTAGCATAGCTAGGGTGGAGTGAGAGGGATGACTGTCCCAGGATCTAAGTGTTGTGGGGGAGCGTAATCAGCTGATTCTGATCTCTGTTGCAACACCTGCTTTTATTGTGAACTCTGTAGCACTCTGTGTAGCACTGTGTGTGTGGTTCTAAATTGTAACAAATTGCTTGCTACATTATAGCAAGCAGTTTGCTGCAGTTTAAAAGTAAAAAAATATATATTTTTTAAATGGAAACCTAAGCACTGTAGCAATCTGTGCAGCAGGCGTGGTATAAACTGTAGCAACTGTTTGCTACATTTGTAGGAAACAGTTTGCTATACTTTAATTTTTTTAATATGTTGAAGGATAGTTATGGGTAGGGTATGGGTAAGGCACATAAACTATACTTGAATGGCTATGGGAGGAGGTAGGGAGTGGGGAACATGTCAGTAGAAGGAACATCTGATTTTTTTTCCTCTTTAGTGAAAGTGTGGAAGTGCTGCTGGGGGGCAAAGTTCTAGCTTTAAGAAGCAAATTACTTTCAGCGTAATAATTAGCTTATTACAGTGAAGGGCTTTTTTTTTGCTCTTCACTTAAAGAGCTTAGGGGTGGGGTACTGGTTCATAGTACCAACCCTGGGAGCTGGTTGAATTAGCCACTCTTTTGATTCCTGTGTACTGCATGCATAGCCCTGAGGGTAGGATGCTTTTGTATAATATTGTTTCCATTTTTTATGTGTGATCATCATGTCACACCTTTTTGTCTGACAGCTTTGTTGACATACGTGATTAAATCCATGTCTGCTACACTACGACTGAACCATGCATGGATTTGAAGCCTGTCATGTGAGTTAATTTTACTATGATCTCCACTACTGTGATAACCTGAAATCTGTATTAATAACACCTGTCTTAGGAAAGATATGTGACATGCGTAAGTGACTTTTTCCATGTTGCAAACTTACAATAAGCACAATGCACATACATAAAGGACTTTCAGATTACAATGTTAAATCTTTATGTGGGGGCTTCTGGTTCTGGTGAAAAAAATGTGAGCATGTATCTAGATAAGGTCCAAGGAAACAAAAGCAAAATTTTATAGCATAGTACTGTTAAGCCAGATGTCTGCATCTGTTTGGCATTTGAATATTCCTCTAATGATCATATACTACCAAAGAAGTATCCACCTAAAGCAAAGTCAGCTTGGACACTCTGTGACCCTGGTCCAGCATGGAAGAATACACATCTATCGCATTGCCAGCAACTCCTGTAGTGGGACAGATCAGTGAAGAGATCTCTGAGACTGCAGCTCTTCCTGCTCAGTAAAGTTTTCTTCTGAGATCACACTCCTAATTGCAGTTGTTAACCAGCTAATAGTTTTAATGGATGTTTTTCAGAACTCGCTGCACCTGCAAGTATAAGTGATTAAGACAATGGTCAAGGGGGCTGTGGAATGGATGCATACCCTGGATCAGACCACTAAGGATCATTCTGTGCATTTAGAGGAGGCAAAAGACCAGATAATTTTTCTTCTGGATTATACACAAACCTTGAATGAGAGACTGGATGATCAGGAGAACAGAAGTAGGAGAAATAACATATGACTATTATGATTACAGGAAGGGGAAGAACAAACTGGCATGCTTACATTTATGCAAGCATGGCTTCCAAGCATACTGGGCTTGGAGCCCTGCCCAAAACTTTTACTTGAAAGGGTGCATAGATCCTTTGCCCCGTAGCACAACCTAGTGCTGCTCCCTGGCTGCTGATAGTTAGCTTCTTGTCATTACAGCAAAAGGAGGAGGTGCTCAGAGCGGCCTGGGAGGAATGAGATCCCATGTATCTTGGAAGGAAACTTCATTATGACAATGACTTCTCTAGACAACTTCTGGCCAGGTAGAATGTGACAGCACTTGCACTGCTTCTTAAAAGAGGAGGTGATAAAGGCAATCGCCCTTTACCCATCCTGTCACCATATCAGTTTTACAGATAGCTCTAACATTTGTAAACAGTTGAAAGATGCAGTCACCTTTTTAATGGATAAAATAGCTGTCCAAATTCCAGTGGAAATGGACTAGGTTCTAGCTATGTTCAAATCAGATAGGGTCACCACTGAACGAGCCATGCCATCTCCTGTCCATGAGACATCAAAGCCAGAAGTAAGGGATGCCAATCCAGAATTGGAGTTAGCAATATCGTAAGCAGCCAACCCTATGTGATGTGTGCAATGCTCAGAACTATGTTTGCTAGTGTCTTTTGTGCAGATAAAAATATCTGGGAGTGGCAGGATATAGTAGCTGCTGGGCTAATATGATGGTCAATGAAAGCCAACAAAATGTGATGTAATCCCTTTTCTATTGGTAAAGTTGGCAGAATAGTATGCCTGTTTCTGCAATCTCAGATTTTTGGTTTTACTGTTTATTTCCCCCACTTTGCTCTTGCTGAAGTTTACAAAACCCTTCTCTAGCTGCAAACTCCTGTGTGCAACTGAAACAGTAGGAGAGTTAGAGGCTAGTCTTGCCTCTTAACCTTTGGGGTCATTTGAATTAATGTACATAGTTCTTAGTGTGAGTAAATTGCTGATATTTGTATTTCCAGTATCACAATTTTTTCTTAAACTGATTAACACAGGGAACGAAATACCTTCTAAATATGCATTTCTATTAGGGATCTGTTGTGGAGGGAAATAATTTATGCCTTTTTCTGTCTCTCTTTTATTCAATGGCAAAGGTTAATATACAGGAATATCTAAGCATAGCAGTACTTGGTTGGCAGATTGTCTTTATTGGCAGGTGGACCTCAAAGCATGGTGTAGGTGTGTTAACAGGGGAAAGACCATACTCTAATTTAAGCAAGGTGTATGAAATTGCTTAGTGTTAATGTTAATGACATTTGTTCCCCCGTAAAGCATGCCAGACTATGCACATAGATCAGGTCACACCAGCCAGATGAGCTGGCATTGCATGGAATACATGTGTTGTATCCAGACTGTCTAAGCTGTTTTCCTTGGGGATTGAGTTAATCTTTACATTGTTATATTCCTCAGTGGAACCAAAAGCAGTGACAGTTATTACTATGGACTGGTTTGTGACAGTTATTACTATGGACTGGTTTATGACAGTTATTACTATGGACTGGTTTGTGACAGTTATTACTATGGACTGGTTTGTGACAGTTATTACTATGGACTGGTTTATGACAGTTATTACTATGGACTGGTTTGTGACAGTTATTACTATGGACTGGTTTGTGACAGTTATTACTATGGACTGGTTTGTGACAGTTATTACTATGGACTGGTTTATGACAGTTATTACTATGGACTGGTTTCCCATTGATAAAGGTAGTGGGTATCTTTGCACTTCAAGGAGGGGAGTAGCCAGGGTAAATACATACATTGCCAGTAGGCTACTGACTGTTGTAAGCATTTATTTGCATCCTACCTCAGGGTGTAGGGAGTTAAAGCATTATGTATAGGATAAGGCTAGGGAGTGCTTTAATAATGGTGGGCAATTTTAACTGAGTCATAGATGCCCAATACACCACTGCCTTAAGGCCACTTACTCTGTCTTCTTAATAAAGGTTGTTGAAGGCATGGACAACAGAAATATAATTAGTTGATTTAGGGTCTGTGGAAGACTCCATGACTGAGGAGTGTACACACACACACACACACACACACATTTTATATATATATATATATATATATATATATATATATATATATATATATATGTCCCCAGGTATAACAACTATACAATAATGACAAAAATTAAGTTGATTAAACTTTATTGGAGCTGTATTTTTACTACAAAATAGTCCCATGCCCATATTTTGACTATGACAGGGTTTATTGCAGATTTTCAGCTTGGACCCTATTGTCACCAAGGTTCTGTGGCTTCTTTCATACCATATTAGGTTCCTAGGCTAGGAAGTTACGAGGCTACTGGCCCTAGGGCCTTTTCAAGTCTAGTCATGTAATACCTGTGTTCCCTACTTGACCATTGCTAGATGGTTGTTGTTTGCAAAGTACATCTCTAATTGTCACCAGCTGCCCCTGTCCATATGGGATGTAGGTGCCACCTTAGGGGTGAATTTACAGTCTCTCATCCAGTTGTCCAGGTTGTGCTTAAATAGGGTCATTAAGGAACTCTGCTTCACATGAATTGGGAGTTTATTCCAGAGCAGAATCAGTCTCTGAGGGACATATCTGTCTCTACATCATGTTCTGTTCAAGTCACAGGCTCAATTCAGATCTCTGGAGTGAGTTACACTTGTCCCATTTGATTTGCAGATGTGCAGCATTTCCATTAGGGCAGGGTCAGAGACTGCTCTGTAGGTCGGGCACAGGTCATCTCTCAGCAGCTTGTATGACACGGAGTACAGTGACAGGGCTTTCAGTTTTTCCATGTAGGTCATGTTTTGGAGTCCCTAAATTTTCTTGGTCAGAAACCTCTGTGGTCTCTAGCTTCTGCAGGTGTCTGGTGAGGTACATGCAAAAGGGGGCATTGTACTCTATTAGTGGTCTGATGAGGGTGGAGTACAGAGGCGTTATACTCTTGGTCTTGGATGCAATGCCCTTACTTATAAGTTGTGCAACACAAAAAGCTTTCCTTACCACTGAGGACACATGGTGATCAAAGTTTAGATTGCTATAAACTTATGTTCCCACGTTGCATACCACCGGGTTCGAGCTTAGGGGGTGATACCTATATTGTAATTCACAAGGGCTACCTCTTTGCCAAAGGGGAAAAATATGCACTTTTTTGCATTTAGTTTTAGTCTGTGTCTTTGGCACCAATCAGTTGTGTGTGTTAACTCCTGCTGTAGTATGCTGATATCCTTAAGGGATGCAATGGTTGCACCCAGTTTGCAATCTTCAGTGAACTTGGCAAGCCACAGGCTGTCTACTTTGATATGGACTTCCAAGAAATTGATTCCAAACAATAAAGGGCCCAGCACAGATCCCTGAGGTATCCCACTGGCAACTGGTCTATTGGTGGAGGTCAAATCCCCAACTTTGACAGTATGTATTTTGTTGGTGAGCCAGTTGGCTACCCATATAGTGATGTAAGGGTTAATCCCCAGTTGGTAGACCTTCTCAATGATACCTGAGTCAAGGATTATGCCAAAAGCCTTAGCCAAGGCTTTTGCATAATTCCCAGTTGGTAGAGCTTCTAAATGATACCCTAGTCATGGATTATGCCAAAAGCCTTGGCTAAGTCAAGATCGGTGGTATACACTGCTTTGCCCTTGTCCAGCGCTTTGGTGATGTTCTCAAAGAAGTCCATCAGGTTTAATAAGCAAGATCTACCATTAACAAAGCTAAACTGGGTTGGGCTGAGAGTTTCGAGGATGCCTATGTCCTTGTTGATGCGGTCCATGATGATTCTTTCCATGGCCTTGCAGATAAGGCTGATTAGGCTTATGGGTCTATAGTTTCCAGGTCATTTGATGGACCCGCTTTGTGCAAGGGGAATACTGTTGCTGTTCTATATGTATCTATATGTATATGTATCTATATGTATATATTTAATGAAAAAGAGACTATTTTCTAAATGACCCTTGCCGAGAAATCTTAAAACTCCAAGAAGAAAAAAAAATATGTAAAACAAAATTCAAAATAAAACAAACTGTAACATAAAAGCAAAAATAAAAATATATAAGGATTCAGACCTTAAATTAATAGATCCTATGCAAAATCAAATGCAGTCAGACAAAAGAAGGGTCACACAGCAGTTCATATCCTTTGCAGTAAAGTATACATCCTTCATACAACAACAGGGAAGAACCACATTTGTGTGATGGATGTCAAGCGAAATGTAATATATGAACTCTGAAGTTATGGCTCCAGTTTTACTTTAAGGTGTGAAATATTCCAATTCTTCTTTCATCAGATTGCCAGTGTGATTACATCCTCAATAGAAAATCCTGATTAACATGGTTAATCATAGTATATCAATTGCATTTTTTTTGACTGTTGAAACTTCCAAAGCATGCACATTTGTCAAGGTTACAAATGGACTGGTATAAGTATCACACTCCAAGCAACGCTGATACTGAACAGGTGTTTAATAAAACAAAGCTTTCAGGTCAAACAAACCCTTCATCAGTGTATAAAATACTAACACATACTAACCATTATTATATACTATCAAAAATTAATCATTCAATTAAACAATCAATCCTAGTTAAAACAATAGTTGCAGAAGCACAGAACTCTATTTCAAACACATTTGTTTATACCTTAGTACAGATTTTAAAGAAACAGTCTGGTTTAAGTCTGGTAATAACATTAGCACAAAGGTGTATTATCCACTGATATTCCTTCATCTCAAGCTTATTGTTAAGATCTCCCCCTCATATATCCTTACATACTCTATCACCCTAACAGAGAATTTATGTGGGTTGCCATATGTACTGATATGCTTGGCCAAGGAATTTGTGTCAATATTTCTTCTTATTTCTGAGTGGTGCTCACTTATTCTTTCCTTCAGTTTTCTGGTAGATTTCCCAACATAAAATGCCTGACATCTATTACAGGTAGCCAGGTATATTATATTCATTGTAACACATGTGACTAAGCCAGAAAATAAATAACTCTTCCTAGTTATAGGATGTTGAAAATTATTATTTTTGTTAATGACTTCACAACAGCTACAATTGTAGCAAAGAAAGGTACCTGATTTAGCTGCTGTTACCCCCCCCCCCCGCCATTCTTGACATAAATGTCTTTATAACATGACTTCTGCTTTAAACTCTGACAGTTTCTGTATGAGAAACTGGGTTTCATGCCAACTATGGGGCATAATTCAGGTAGAGATGTTAATATACACCAGTTATTATTAAAATTCTTCACTGGGATTCATGCCAACTATGGGACATAATTCAGGTAGCGATGTTAATATACACCAGTTATTATTAATAATTCTTCACTGGGATTCATGCCAACTATGGGACATAATTCAGGCAGAGATGTTAATATACACCAGTTATTATTAATAATTCTTCACTGGGATTCATGCCAGCTATGGGACATAATTCAGGTAGTGATGTTAATATACATCAGTTATTATTAATAATTCTTCACTGTGATTCATGCCATCTATGGGACATAATTCAGGTAGAGCTGTTAATATACACCAGTTATTATTAATAAGCCTTCACTGGGTTTCATGCTAACTATGGGACATAATTCAGGTAGAGATGTTAATATACACCAGTTATTATTAATAATTCTTCACTGGGTTTCATGTCAACTATGGGACATAATTCAGGTAGCGATGTTAATATACACCAGTTATTATTAATAATTCTTCACTGGGATTCATGCCAACTATGGGACATAATTCAGGTAGAGATGTTAATATACACCAGTTATTATTAATAATTCTTCACTGGGTTTCATGCCAGCTATGGGACATAATTCAGGAAGAGATGTTAATATACACCAGTTATTAATAATTCTTCACTGGGTTTCATGCCAACTATGGGACATAATTCAGGTAGAGATGTTAAAATACACCAGTTATTATTAATAATTCTTTACTGGGATTCATGCCAACTATGGGACATAATTCAGGTATAGATGTTAATGTTTGTTTGTGTCTTTCGGCTTTTTCCCGGTTAGGGGTTGCCACAGCCGAACTCCGGTCTGCTAATGATTGGCAGTAGATTTTTATGTGCTGGCTTGCTGGGCCTAACGCACAACCTGCAACGAAGGAACACCCATTCACGCATGTCGCCACAAAGAAGACGCTCTAACTTAGAATCGAACGGGCAACGTCTAACTGTGAGGCAACAATGCTACCACAGCACCACCACCGCAGTCAGGTACAGATGTTAATATACACCAGTTTTTATTAATAATTCTTCACTGGGTTTCATGCCAACTATGGGACATAATTCAGGAAGAGATGTTAATATACACCAGTTATTATTAATAATTCTTTACTGGGATTCATTTCAACCATGGGACATAATTCAGGTAGAGATGTTAATATACACCAGTTATTATTAATAATTCTTTACTGGGATTCATGCCAACTTTGGGACATAATTCAGGTAGACATATTAATATACACCAGTTATTATTAATAAATCTTCACTGGGTTTCATGCCAACTATGGGATATAATTCAGGTAGAGATGTTAATATACACCAGTTATTATTAATAATTCTTCACTGGGTTTCATTCCAACTATGGGACATAATTCAGGTAGCGATGTTAATATACACCAGTTATTATTAATAATTCTTTACTGGGATTCATATCAACCATGGGACATAATTCAGGTAGAGATGTTAATATACACCAGTTATTATTAATAATTCTTTACTGGGATTCATGCCAACTATGGGACATAATTCAGGTAGACATATTAATATACACCAGTTATTATTAATAATTCTTCACTGGGTTTCATGCCAACTATGGGAAATAATTCAGGTAGCGATGTTAATATACACCAGTTATTATTAATAATTCTTCACTGGGTTTCATTCCAACTATGGGACATAATTCAGGTAGAGATGTTAATATACACCAGTTATTATTAATAATTCTTCACTGGGTTTCATTCCAACTATGGGACATAATTCAGGTAGCGATGTTAATATACACCAGTTATTATTAATAATTCTTCACTGGGATTCATGCCAACTATACAACATAATTCAGGTAGAGATGTTAATATACACCAGTTATTATTAATAATTCTTCACTGGGTTTCATGCCAGCTATGGGACATACTTCAGGTAGAGATGTTAATGTACACAAGTTATTATTAATAATTCTTCACTGGGATTCATGCCAACTATGGGACATAATTCAGGTACAGATGTTAATGTTTGTTTGTTTGTGTCTTTCGGCTTTTTCCCAGTTAGGGGTCGCCACAGTGGAACTCCGGTCCACTAATGATTGGCAGTAGATTTTTATGTGCTGGCTTTACGGGCCTAACACACAACCTTCAATGAAGGAACACCCATTCACGCATGTCGCCGCAAAGAAGATGCTCTAACTTAGAATCGAACGGGCAACGTCTAACTGTGAGGCGACAATGCTACCGCAGCACCACGACCACAGTCAGGTACAGATGTTAATACACACCAGTTATTATTAATAATTCTTCACTGGGTTTCATGCCAACTATGGGACATAATTCAGGTAGAGATGTTAATATACACCAGTTATTATTAATAATTCTTCACTGGGTTTCATGACAACTATGGGACATAATTCAGGTAGAGATGTTAATATACACCAGTTATTAATAATTCTTTACTGGGATTCATGTCAACCATGGGACATAATTCAGGTCGAGATATTAATATATACCAGTTATTATTAATAATTCTTTACTGGGATTCATGCCAACTATGGGACATAATTCAGGTAGACATATTAATATACAGCAGTTATTATTAATAATTCTTCACTGGGTTTCATGCTAACTATGGGACTTAATTCAGGTAGAGATGTTAATATACACCATTTATTATTAATAATTGTTCACTGGGTTTCAAGTCAGCTATGGGACATAATTCAGGTAGAGATGTTAATATACACCAGTTATTATTAATAATTCTTCACTGGGTTTCAAGTTAGCTATGGGACATAATTCAGGTAGAGATGTTAATATACACTAGTTATTTTTAATAATTCTTCACTGAGTTTCATGCCAACTATGGGACATATTTCAGGTAGAGATGTTAATATACACCAGTTATTATTAATAATTCTTTACTGGGTTTCATGCCAACTATGGGACATAATTCAGGTAGAGATGTTAATATACACCAGTTATTATTAATAATTCTTTACTGGGATTCATGCCAACTATTGGACATAATTCAGGTAGAGATGTTAATATACACCAGTTATTATTAATAATTCTTCACTGGGTTTCATGTCAGCTATGGGACATAATTCAGATAGAGATGTTAATATTCACCAGTTATTATTAATAATTCTTCACTGGGATTCCTGCCAACTATGGGACACATTTCTGGTAGAGATGTTAATATTAACCAGTTATTATTAATAATTCTTCACTGGGATTCATGCCAACTATGGGGCACAATTCAGGTAGAGATGTTAATATACACCAGTTATTATTAATAATTATTCACTGGGATTTATGCCAACTATGGACACAATTCAGGTAGAGATGTTAATTTAAACTGGTTATTATTAATAATTCTTCTCTGGGTTTCATGACAGCTATGGGACATAATTCAGGTATCAATGTTTATATACACCAGTTATTATTAATAATTCTTCAGTGGGATTCATGCCAGCTATGGGACACAATTCAGGTAGAGATGTTAATATACACCAGTTATTATTAATAATTCTTCACTGGGATTCATGCCAACTATGGGACACAATTCAGGTAGAGATGTTAATATAAACCAGTTATTATTAATAATTCTTCACTGGGATTCATGTCAACTATGGGACACAATTCAGGTAGAGATGTTAATATAAACCAGTTATTATTATTAATTCTTCACTGGGATTCATACTAACTATGGGACATAATTCTGGTAGAGATGTTAATATAAACCAGTTATTATTAATAATTCTTTACTTGGTTTCATGCCAACCATGGGACATAACTCAGGTAGAGATGTTAATATACACCAGTTATTATTAATAATTCTTCACTGGGTTTCATGCCAACTATGGGACATAATTCAGATAGACATATTAATATACACCAGTTATTATTAATAATTCTTCACTGGGTTTCATGCTAAGTATGGGGCAAACTTCAGGTAGAGATGTTAATATACACTAGTTATTATTAATAATTCTTCATTGGGTTTCATGCCAGCTATGGGACATAATTCAGGTAGCGATGTTAATATACACCAGTTATTATTAATAATTCTTCACTGGGTTTCTTGCCAACTATGGGACACAATTCAGGTAGAGATGTTAATATACACCAGTTATTATTAATAATTCTTCACTGGGTTTCATGCCAACTATGGGACATAATTCAGGTAGACATATTAATATACACCCGTTATTATTAATAATTCTTCACCGGGTTTCATGCCAACTATGGGACATAATTCAGGTAGAGATGTTAATATACACCAGTTATTATTAATAATTCTTCACTGGGATTCATGCCAACTATGGGACATAATTCAGGTAGAGATGTTAATATACACCAGTTATTATTAATAATTCTTCACTAGGATTCATGCCAACTATGGGACATAATTCAGGTAGAGATGTTAATATAAACCAGTTACTATTAATAATTCTTCACTGGGATTCATGCCAACTATGGGACACAATTCAGGTAGAGATGCTAATTTAAACCGGTTATTATTAATAATTCTTCACTGGGATTCACGCCAACTATGGGACATAATTCTGGTAGAGATGTTAATGTTGTTGTTATTGTTTGTCTTTTGGCTTTTCCCAGTTAGGGGTCACCACAGCGGAACTCCGGTCCGCTAATGATTGGCAGTAGATTTTCACAAACGCCGAGGTGCCAGCTCGACGTTCAGCCTTCAACTAAGGCACGCCCATTTACTCATGTCTTTCGAAGGCCACCCAACTGCGGGGAGGAAATGCAGACTCCACACAGAAGGCACTCCCCGCACTCCAGCCGAGAATCGAGCTGGAGAACCTGTTGCTGTGAGGCAACAACGCTACCGCTGCACCACCGCGGATTTCCCAGGTAGAGATGTTAATATACACCAGTTATTTTTAATAATTCTTCTTCCCTCAGAAGTAACTCTGTTAAAAGCTGTAATAAAACTTAACGTACCTACATCTAAATTGGTCTTCCATTGTGTTCCTAGAGAAATATGTAGTATTAATATAATATAAATAGTACTATCATCCCTATAGCTCGAGACATATTCAATTTCCATATCTAGGGACGCCCTATTATAACCCCTCTCCATAAATTCATATTTCAGTTCTTGCATTTGTTTCTTACATTCTTCTATAGAAGTATTGTCTACTAATTCTAACAAACTGAGCTTCCATGATACTTTTAAACACATGTGGTGCATGCATACTGTATCGATGGAGAAAATCATTCCATGTGTAGGGTTTTTTAGAAACAGTAGATTGAATTTCAGTACCATCAAACAAATTTTCACATCCAAAAAGTTAATATTAGTATCTGAACATGTCATAGAAAAATGTAAAAATTCAGTACTGTTGTTTAAATAGTTTAAAAACACATCTAGTTCTTCCCTACTACCGTGCCAACCAAAAAACAAAACAAGAAAAATTATGTCCCATAGTTGGCATGAATCCCAGTAAAGAATTATTAATAATAACTGATGTATATTAACATCTCTACCTGAATTATGTCCCATAGTTGGCATGAAACCCAGTAAAGAATTATTAGTAATAACTGGTGTATATTAACATCTCTGCCTGAATTATGTCCCATAGTTGGCATGAATCCCAGTGAAGAATTATTAATAATAACTGGTGTATATTAACATCTCTACCTTAATTATGTCCCATAGTTGGCATGAAACCCAGTAAAGAATTATTAGTAATAACTGGTGTATATTAACATCTCTACCTGAATTATGTCCCATAGTTGGCATGAAACCCAGTAAAGAATTATTAGTAATAACTGGTGTATATTAACATCTCTATCTGAATTATGTCCCATAGTTGGCATGAAACCCAGTAAAGAATTATTAGTAATAACTGGTGTATATTAACATCTCTACCTGAATTATGTCCCATAGTTGGCATGAAACCCAGTAAAGAATTATTAGTAATAACTGGTGCACATTAACATCTCTGCCTGAATTATGTCCCATAGTTGGCATGAATCCCAGTGAAGAATTATTAATAATAACACGTGTATATTAGCATCTCTACCTGAATTATGTCCCATAGTTGGCATGAAACCCAGTAAAGAATTATTAGTAATAACTGGTGTATATTAACATCTCTGCCTGAATTATGTCCCATAGTTGGCATGAATCCCAGTAAAGAATTATTAATAATAACTTGTGTATATTAGCATCTCTACCTGAATTATGTCCCATAGTTAGCATGAAACCCAGTGAAGAATTATTAATAATAACTGGTGTATATTCATAGGTTCATAGGTTCATACTAGGCTATCTGCCCAAGGGCATTTATAAGCCTAGCCCATAGTTATGTGGCTTTCACCACCCCTTTAGTTTGAATAAAAACTATGCCTATCATTTTGCTGTGCCTCTGTCAAGCAGTGACACTGAAGTAATCCCTGGGGTATATCTGCAATCTCTCATCCATTGGTCATAGGTTCATAGGTTCATACTAGGCTATCTGCCCAAGTTTTTGAAAGGGATGTTTCTTTCATACACACTTACACACACACTTACCCCCCTTCACACACACTTGCCACCTGCTGGATTCAAACCCCTACCTAACTAGGTTATGACACTAGAGATGGACGCATTAGCACAGCGCGCTATTCGCATTACTGTTATTAACATCTCTACCTGAATTATGCCCCATAGCTGGCATGAAACCCAGTTTCTCATACAGAAACTGTCAGAGTTTAAAGCAGAAGTCATGTTATAAAGACATTTATGTCAAGAATGGCGGGGAGGGAGGGGGTAACAGCAGCTAAATCAGGTACCTTTCTTTGCTACAATTGTAGCTGTTGTGAAGTCATTAACAAAAATAATAATTTTCAACATCCTATAACTAGGAAGAGTTATTTATTTTCTGGCTTAGTCACATGTGTTACAATGAATATAATATACCTGGCTACCTGTAATAGATGTCAGGCATTTTATGTTGGGAAATCTACCAGAAAACTGAAGGAAAGAATAAGTGAGCACCACTCAGAAATAAGAAGAAATATTGACACGAATTCCTTGGCCAAGCATATCAGTACATATGGAAACCCACATAAATTCTCTGTTAGGGTGATAGAGTATGTAAGGATATATGAGGGGGAGATCTTAACAATAAGCTTGAGATGAAGGAATATCAGTGGATAATACACCTTTGTGCTAATGTTATTACCAGACTTAAACCAGACTGTTTCTTTAAAATCTGTACTAAGGTATAAACAAATGTGTTTGAAATAGAGTTCTGTGCTTCTGCAACTATTGTTTTTAACTAGGATTGAGTGTTTAATTGAATAATTAATGCCTGTGTGATTTTTGATACTATATAAAAATGGTTAGTATGTATTAGTATTTTATACACTGATGAAGGGTTTGTTTGACTTGAAAGCTTTGTTTTATTAAACACCTGTTCAGTATCAGCATTGCTTGGTTTATTTCATCCTGCATCCAGTCTTGATTTTATGAACTAAGCTTTGTTTTGCAACTTTTTGGCTTGTTGATAATTATCACAATCACCATTAGCATAGATAAGGCAGGGGAAATGGCACAACTGCCCTGGGTGCAACATATTTGGAAGTGCAACCTCTGCCATCCTATGTTGATTGCTGTTGAGTGCATACCCTCTTTCTTAAGCTTGTATTACTTTTGGAGTTAAACCTGAGTGCTCTAGTGCTCCTGGCGTGGTCTAAAGTAATTAAGCTGCAGCAACTGCTTATTACATCTGTAGCAAGCAGTTTGTTACAGTTTCAAAGAAAAAAATATTTGATTTGCTCTTTTTAAAACCAAAATCTGAGCTATGCAGTTTATAACCTGATTGTAGGAAATGCTTGCCTAAAATATAGCACGCAGTTTAATACAGTTTCAAATATAAACAAAAAGATAAATTTATCCTTATTTCTTACTAAAACCTGAGCGAATGCTATTGGGCTCCATATAGTGTACAAACTGTAGCAACTGCTTGCCACATTTGAAGCAAGCAGTTTACTACATATTCATAGGAAACATGTTTATTTTCTAAATACTGACTTTTGTATCACTCCATACATTGTATAAACTGGGGGAACTGCTTGCCACATTTGTAGTAAGCAGTTTCCTACAGTTTTAAAGAAAAACATTTTTTTTTGTTACTTAAAATGTGAGGAAAGAGGATTAGAGGCAGGGCACAGAAATGGGATCTGATTGGGTCTTGCATTTTGGGAGCCCCAGGTACTCGAGCCTAGACTTTTCTTTTTCATATTGCCAGTTGCCCCCCAGCTGAGGATGGGCAGAGGTGAGGACACTGAATCATTACCCGGTTGGGTGGTCGGTTCCTGCATTTCAGGATCCCCAGCCAACAGATCACGGACCTTTTTGTTGTTGTTGTTCTTGCTGTTGTCGCTCTTCTATTGAAAGCTGTTGCAGGAGGAAGGTGTGGATTTTTTTGCTCTTCAAATGAAGAGCAGGCAATGTGGGGCAGCAACACAGACATCAGCTCAGGGTGCTACAGAAACTAGCGATGCTTATGACAAGCACTTTTCATACTGCCACAGCTCACGTTTAGGACGTTGAACCCCTGACCACCTCCAAGTTGCTGTCTTGACATATCTACTAATTGCACACCCCACAAAGTAACTTTTATTAAAATTGTCATGCAGCATACATTTACAGTTTTTTTTCCCAGCTGTAAGGAAAATGCACACCAAGCAATGTTCAACAGACTGAAGGCATCAAAGAATAGAAACCCTGAACAATTCAAAATGTATACTTCAGAAGTTAAGTACAATGAACCATAGACAGTTTTACAGAATGAATAACAAGTGCTGATATCATTATTTCTTTCTGTTGTGTCTCAAGTTTAAACACAGATTCACTTCATAACACTAAAATATCAAAACACTGACACTCAAAACACTGAAACTTCAAAATCTTGAAAACTCAAAACACTGAAACTCAAAACACTGAAATTCAAAACACTGAAACTCAAAACACTGAAAGCACAAATCATACATATACCGAGTTTAAACAACATAAATCATAGTACTTTCCACCAAGTGTAAGCAGGGGGGCAAGCTCACCTGCACCCCCACACCCTACACCCCCTGCTACTTATATATATCAACTCCAAGATTGCACTTCACTACACTAAGTGCAATCTTGGAGTTGATATATTTAAGTAGCAGGGGGTGTGGGGGCTTGCCCCCCTGCTTACACTTGGTGGAAAATGCTATGATTCATGTTGTTTAAACTCAGTATATGTATGATTTGAGTTTTCAGTGTTTTGAGTTTCAGTGTTTTGATCTTCTATATAGGTTCATAGATTAGAACTAAGCTAACTGCCCTTGTGAGCCATTTTAAGCCTAGTCAATTATCTCTTGTGAGACTCAAACCCTGTTTGTAAGGCAAACATCTTAACCATTAGGCCACCCTCCCAACCCCAATGTTATGAAGTTTTCTCATTTTCAGTGTTTTGAGCTTTCAGTGTTATGAAGTGAATCCTTAAACACACAAGCATGATTGCCTACAAATCATTATCATGGCCAAAATATATTTCTTCAGTTTTTGCCATGACATAATAACTATTTATCATTAGCCACGTAAGCGTGCCACTTTTACTCCATGCCAGGCATCATACACTGTTTGCCCAAAGCATATTTTTGTTTTAACCTCTCAATCCTTTATAAATGTTTATGTGGTACTTATGTCAGTTTGCAATATGTTAAAGGTTACTAAAGAAGTGCATTACCTATGCATGCCAAATATATTTTGCAGGACTTGTGTCAATAATATATATACATTTCAGGTTATCTTAATAATGGAACTCCATAAAGAATAAAAGCACATGGCAGGATTCAAACCTGTACACAGCTGAGTCAAGTCTATCAAAGAGAATTAACAGGTATGCCACTGAAAGTATGAGCTAGCACTTACAAAAATATGTTTATTATAATGGACTAAATACTGGAAACAATATTCTACATCAGCATCCCACCCTCTGTGGATTAGAACCATGCATGCAGTGCATAGAAACAAAGTTTCACATCATTAGTATATTGAGCAAAGGAAGCTGTTACAGAGTAGACAACCATCTTACATTATTTTTTTGTTGTCTTTATTGTCAGATTTACTTACTGATGCACAATGATGCCAGTCTCACTTACATGACTGAAGGCAAATTGTTAGCACTTGTGTAGGAATTTTCTATGCATTTTGCCACAGAAAGATAACTAGCATTAGCCTCTGTTCAATGATGACCAGCAATGCTACTCAATAACAAGTGCTGTACAACAGATAGATATAAAAAATAAAACAAGACTGGTTTATAAGCCAATTTATGCTGACATCATACGCACACATACAAGTTGGACTCTCACAGACTACTTCAAAGGTGATAAAGTACTTTTCTATAATGATGTATGGCTGTATTTAAAGTATTTACTACTGTTTACCATGGCTACCATTTGAAACATACTTGTAGCAATGCAATGTGACAGAGCAATTCAATGTGCTGGTCTAAGTACCATGGCTCTTTAAATCTAATTTGTGGAACAGTAGTTATAATGAAGTACACATTCAAGCTAAGAGCCTGAATATCTCTAAATACCTTCTATCTCATGTTTTGTACAGCTGCTCATATGTGTGCACGGCTTTATGAAGATCACAATACAATGTTTATATAGTTTGATCATCAAGTGACTGCTGCAATTCAGAAATGCTAATGGGATGAGAATAAACTAGCATACACATCATGCCTGGAGAGGGGGAATCTACATAATATCAGCACAAAGTGGGCTCATTCTATGCATGGGTAAGCATAGCATGGTGAGTTTTGGGAGACATCAATGTTATTTGTGTACACCTGCTTACTTATGGTATACTTATGTTATGTATGTGGTGTACATCTGCTTACTTATGGTATACTTATGTTATTTGTGTATACCTGCTTACGCATGGTATATGTATGTTATTTCTGTACATCTGCTTACTTATGGTATACTTATGTTATTTCTGTACATCTGCTTACTTATGGTACACTTATGTAATTTGTGTTGTGTACATCTGCTTACTTATGGATACTTATGTTATTTGTGTTGTGTACATCTGCTTGCTTATGGTCTACTTATGTTATTTCTGTACATCTGCTTACTTATGGTACACTTGCCCAGAAAACCACAGTGAAAAACTTCTCTAAAGCAAATTTCACACTCCTCAAAACTGAGGTGGAATCCTTCAAAGCCCCCGGGCCTGTGGAAAATAAGGCCCAGACCGCAGAATCCTTTATAAATGCATTCTATGAACACCTTCAGGAATGCATGGATCATGCAATCCCAAATAAAACCAAGACCCAATCCTCCAAAGGCAGACGTCCTGTCTGGTGGACCCCAGCCATAAACAAACTATACAATAGAAGGAGGAAGCTACTAAATGATAGAGCAAAATCCCAAAAAGGGAAGGCATCACTGATCAGTATTAGCAAAAAACTACGGGCACACATAAAATTGTCTAAGGCCAGCTTCGAGAGAAAAATTGCACAGGACACTAAGGATAATCACAAGGCTTTCTTTAGTTATGTTAGCAACCTGGGTGGTAATTCCCAGATATGCTCAGAATTAGTCCAAAATGACAAAAATACACCGAACCCACAGACATTGCCAACATCCTAGCTGACAAGTTCAGCGCAAACTTCTCCCCTCCCCACCAAAAGGGCAAATATCTATCCCAGCAGAGTGCTGCCCCCCTGACATCTCAGATGGTCAGGTAAGAGCCGCCTCCAAAGCAAAAAACACAGCATCAATGGGACCAGACGGTGTCCCGGGCTGCGTCCTACATGAACTCCAAGAAGAGCTAAACCCAAACATAAAACTACTGTTCAATCTCAGCCTTACTACAGGATATGTGCCCAAAGAGTGGCGTACAGCAACAGTGGTCCCTCTCCATAAAGGTGGTGCCTCAACAGATCCTGGAAACTATCGCCTCATAAGCCTGACTAGCTTGGTCTGCAAAGCTATGGAAAGGATCATCATGGACCTCATAAATAAAGATATTGGGGACCTACAAACACTGGATCCTACCCAGTTCGGCTTTGTTAAGGGCAGATCCTGCCTCTTAAACCTGGTTGATTTCTTTGAAACAGTCACCAAGGCCATTGATGAGTGGAAGGTGGTCCACACAGCCTACCTGGACCTCACAAAAGCCTTCGATACAATACCGCACTCGGGCATTATAGATAAGCTCACCAGCTTAAATATAAACCCCTATGTCACTAGATGGATTGCAAACTGGCTCAAGGACAGAACCCACATGGTTAGAATTGCTGGAGCCATGTCAGACTCCAAACCAGTTACAAGTGGTGTCCCACAAGGCTCAGTCCTGGGACCTCTCTTGTTCGGTATATATTTCTCGGAGGTACAGGCCAACACGGAAGGACTGTGGCTGACCAAGTTTGCTGATGACTGCAAACTGGGCGCCATAATCGACTCTCCAGCCGACACAGGCATCCTCCAAAAGGGCATCATAGAAACAGACAACTGGTGCCAGAGCCATGGCCTTAAGCTAAATGCCAAAAAGTGTATAGTCATCCCCTTTGGCAAAAACAAAGTGCCCACAAATTACCACATAGGTGGTAATCCATTAAGTACCGAAGAAGTAATTAGGGACCTGGGGACCCAAGTTGATAGCAATCTCTCATTTGACAACCACGTGGCCAAAGTGGTTAGAAAAACATTTTATATAACCCACCAAATCATGAAGGGATTCACATCTAGATCAGAGGACGTCATCGTGCCTCTTTACTCATCCCTCATCAGGCCCATAATTGAGTACAATGCCCCTTTTGGGATGTACCTTACCAGACACCTGCAGCAACTGGAAAGACCCCAAAAGTACCTCACCAAGAGGATCAAAGGGCTCAAACAGATGCCATATGCTGCCCGGTTAAAGAAACTCCAGCTGTACTCAGTGGCATACCGCCTGTTCAGAGGCGATCTGTGCCTGACGTATAAAGCCATGTCCAACCCGGAATTAATGGACATGCTGCACCTCAGAAAATCCAAATCCCATTGAGCTACGCTCGAGAGACTTGAACCTCAGCACTGAAATAAATAGGACATGCTGGAGGGACAGATTCATAACCCAGAGGCTCCCTTCACTCTGGAATAAAATCCCAGTCCAGGTTAGGCAGAGTCCCTCATTGACTCTCTTCAAGAGGAATCTTGATGAGTGGATGGGAGATCGTAGGTTTACCCCCGGTATCACTTCTGTGTCACTGTTAGACAGACGCACAGTATACTAACCTCGAAAAAGGGCATAGCAAAATAAATTTAAAATGGGTGGCAAAAGCCAAACACATTCTGGCTAGGCTTATAAATGCCCTAGGGCAGATAGCCTAGTATGAACCTATGAACTTATGTTATTTGTGTACATCTGCCTACTTATGATATACGTATGTTATTTTTGTATACCTGCTTACTTATGGTATACTTTTATCTGCTTACTTATGGTATGCTTATGTTATTTGTGTTGTGTATATACCTGCTTACTTATGGTATACTTATTTTATTTCTGTACATCTGCTTACTTATGGTACACGTACGTTATTTGTGTACATCTACCTTACATTGTATACATTACTTATGGTATACCTATGTTATTTTTGTATACCTGCTTACTTATAGTATACTTACATTAGTTGTGTACTTCTGCTTACTTATGGTATACTTACATTATTTGTGTACATCTACTTACTTATGGTAAACATATGTTATTTGTGTAAATCTGCTTACTTATGGTATACTTACATTATTTGTGTACATCTGTTTACTTATGGTATACTTATGTTATTTGTGCATATCTGCTTACTTATAGTATACTTACATTATTTGTGTTGTGTACATCTGCTTACTTATGGTATACTTATGCTATTTGTGTTGTGTATATCTGCTTACTTATGGTATACTTATGTTATTTGTGTATACCTGCTTACTTATGATATACTTGCATTATTTGTGTATACCTGCTTACTTATGGTATATTTATGTTATTTCTATACATCTGCTTACGTCTGATACACTTACGTTATTTGTGTTGTGTACATATGCTTACTTATGGTAGACTTATGTAATTTTTGTTGTGTATATCTGCTTACTTATGGTATACTTATGTTATTTGTGTATACCTGGTTACTTATAGTATACTTATGTTATTTGTGTATAACTGCTTCCTTATAGTATACTTACATTATTTGTGTATACCTGTATACTTATGGTATACTAACGTTATTTGTATATACTTGCTTACTAATGGTATACTTACATTGTGTTCATGGTTTGCAAATGACTACATATTGGAATGAAAATGGCAGATGTGACTAATGAGACTCATCACATATGTAAATGATCTGCCTAATGAGACTCATCACATATGTAAATGATGTAACTAATGGGAATCACCACATATGTAAATGATGTGTCTAATGATACTCATCACATATGTAAATGATGTGACTAATGAGACTCATCACATATATAAATGATGTGACTAAGGAGATTCATCACATATGTAAATGATCTGACTGAAACTCATCACATATGTAAATGATGTGACTAATGAGTCTCACCACATATGTAAAATATGTGACTAATGAGACTAATCACATATGTAAATGATCTGACTGACACTCATCACATATGTAAATGATGTGACTAATGAGACTCACCACATATGTAAATGATGTGACTAATGAGACTCATCACATATGTAAATGATGTGACCAGTGAGATTCATAACGTATGTAAATGATGTCACTAATGAGACTCACCACATATGTAAATGATGTGACTAGTGAGACTCATCACATATGTAAATGATTTGACTAATGAAACTCATCACATATGTAAATGATCTGCCTGAGGCTCTTCACATATGTAAATGATGCGACTAAGGAGACTTATCACAGATGTAAATGATGTGACTAGTCAGACTCATTGTAGATGTAAATGATGTGACTAATGAGAGTCATCACATATGTAAATGATGTGACTAATGAGACTCATCACATATGTAAATGATGTGTCTAATGAGACTAATCACATATGTAAAGGATGTGACTAATAAGACTCATCACATATGTAAATGATGTAACTAATGAGACTCATCACATATATAAATTATCTGTCTAATGAGACTCATCACATATGTAAATGATATGACTAATGGGACTCATCACATATGTAAATGATGTGTCTAATAATACTCATCACATATGTAAATGATGTGACTAATGAGACTCATCACATATGTAAATGATGTGACTAAGGAGATTCATCACATATGTAAATGATCTGACTGAGACTCATCACATGTAAATGATGTGACTAATGAGACTCACCACATATGTAAAATATGTGACTAATGAGACTCATCACATATGTAAATGATCTGACTGAGACTCATCACATATGTAAATGTTGTGACTAATGAGACTCATCACATATGCAAATGATGTGACTAATGAAACTCATCACATATGTAAATGATCTGCCTGAGACGCATCACCTATGTAAATGATGTGACTAATGAGACTCATCACAGATGTAAATGATGTGACTAATGAGACTCATCACTTATGTAAATGATATGCCTACTGAGACTCATCACATATGTAAATGATGTGACTAATGAGACTCATTGCATATGTAAATGATGTGACTGAGACTAATCACATATGTAAATGATGTGACTAATGAGACTCATCACATATGTAAATGATGTGACGAATGAAACTCATCAGAAATGTAAATGATCTGCCTGAGACTCTTCACCTATGTAAATGATGCAACTAATGAGACTCATCACATATGTAAATGACGTGACTAATGAAACTCATCACATATGTAAATGGTCTTCCTAATGAGACTCATCACATATGTAAATGATGTGACTAATGAGACTCATCACATATGTAAATGATATGCCTGAGAATCATCAACTATGTAAATGATCTGACTGAGACTCATCACATATGTAAATGATGTGACTAAGGAGACTCATCACATATGTAAACGACATGACTAATGAAACTAATCACATATGTAAATGATCTTCCTAATGAGACTCATCACATATGTAAATGATGTGACTAATGCGACTCATCACATATGTAAATAATGTGACTAATGAGACTCATCACATATGTAAATGATGTGACTAATGAGACTCATCACATATGTAAATGATGTGACTGAGACTCATCACATATGTAAATGATGTGACTAAGGAGACTCATCACATATGTAAATGACGTGACTAATGAAACTCATCACATATGCACATGATGTGACTAGTGAGACTCATCACATATGTAAATGATGTGACTAATGAAACTCATGACATATGTAAATGATCTGCCTGAGACTATTCACATATGTAAATGATGCGACTAATGAGACTCATCACATATGTAAATGATGTGACTAATGAGACTAATCACATATGTAAATGATGTGACTAATGAAACTCATCACATATGTAAATTTGTGACTGAGACTCATCACATATGTAAATGATATGACTAATGAGACTCATCACATATGTAAATGATGTGACTAATAAGACTCATCACATATGTAAATGATGATACTAATGAGACTCATCACATATGTAAATGATCTGCATAATGAGATTCATTACATATGTAAATGATGTGACTAATTATAATCATCACATATGTAAATGATGTGACTAGTGAGACTCATCATATATGTAAATGATCTGCTTAATGGGACTCATCACATATGTAAAAGATCTGACTGAGACTCCTCACATATGTAAATGATATGACTAATGAGACTCATCACATATGTAAATGTTCAGTTAATATTCCTTCCACACAGTTAAAATCAATTTAAATACTGTATTTTTTTGAAAAAAAAAGAGCAGATAAAGGTACTTAAATTCTCTTATACGTCCAGTTGAATACAGCAAGTCCTTAGCCGGCCAAAGCTGAGGTTTTAAGCAGAAAATATTTCACACTGTACCACTTAAACAGGCAAGGACAGGAAATCAAAGAATGTGACTACACCCACACCTGTAATTACTAGCAAATAACAAAGTTCAGCAAACACTGACTAACTTCCAGTTCAGTTAATATTCCTTCCACACAGTTAAAATCAATTTAAATACTGTATTTTTGAAAAAAAAGAGCAGATAAAGGTACTTAAATTCTCTTATACGTCCAGTTGAATACAGCAAGTCCTTAGCCGGCCAAAGCTGAGGTTTTAAGCAGAAAATATTTCACACTGTACCACTTAAATAGGCAAGGACAGGAAATCAAAGAATGTGACTACCCCCACACCTGTAATTACTAGCAAATAACAAAGTTCAGCAAACACTGACTAACTTCCAGTTCAGTTAATATTCCTTCCACACAGTTAAAATCAATTTAAATACTGTATTTTTAAAAAAAAAAAGAGCAGATAAAGGTACTTAAATTCTCTTATACGTCCAGTTGAATACAGCAAGTCCTTAGCGGCCAAAGCTGAGGTTTTAAGCAGAAAATATTTCACACTGTACCACTTAAATAGGCAAGGACAGGAAATCAAAGAATGTGACTACCCCCACACCTGTAATTACTAGCAAATAACAAAGTTCAGCAAACACTGACTAACTTCCAGTTCAGTTAATATTCCTTCCACACAGTTAAAATCAATTTAAATACTGTATTTTTGAAAAAAAAGAGCAGATAAAGGTACTTAAATTCTCTTATACGTCCAGTTGAATACAGCAAGTCCTTAGCCAGCCAAAGCTGAGGTTTTAAGCAGAAAATATTTCACACTGTACCACTTAAATAGGCAAGGACAGGAAATCAAAGAATGTGACTACCCCCACACCTGTAATTACTAGTAAATAACAAAGTTCAGCAAACACTGACTAACTTCCAGTTCAGTTAATATTCCTTCCACACAGTTAAAATCAATTTAAATACTGTATTTTTTTGAAAAAAAAAGAGCAGATAAAGGTCATTAAATTCTCTTATACGTCCAGTTGAATACAACAAGTCCTTAGCCGGCCAAAGCTGAGGTTTTAAGCAGAAAATATTTCACACTGTACCACTTAAATAGGCAAGGACAGGAAATCAAAGAATGTGACTACCCCCACACCTGTAATTACTAGCAAATAACAAAGTTCAGCAAACACTGACTAACTTCCAGTTCAGTTAATATTCCTTCCACACTTTTAAAATCAATTTAAATACTGTATTTTTTTGAAAAAAAAAGAGCAGATAAAGGTACTTAAATTCTCTTATATGTCCAGTTGAATACAGCAAGTCCTTAGCCAGCCAAAGCTGAGGTTTTTAAGCAGAAAATATTTCACACTGTACCACTTAAATAGGCAAGGACAGGAAATCTGACTGAGACTCATCACATATGTAAATGATATGAATAATTAGACTCATGATATATGTAAATGATGTGACTAATGAGAATCATCACATATGTAAATGATCTGCCTAATGAGACTTATCACATATGTAAATTATCTGACTGGGACTCATCACATATGTAAATGATGTGAATAATGAGACTCATCACATATGTAAATGATGTGACTAATGAGCCTCATCATATATGTAAAGGATGTGACTAATGAGACTCATCCCATATGTAAATGATATGACTAATGAAACTCATCACATGTAAATGATGTGACTGAGACTCATCATATATGTAAATTATGTGACTAATGAGACTCATCCCATATGTAAATGATATGACTAATGAGACTCATCACATCTAAATGATGTGACTGAGACTCATCATATATGTAAATTATGTGACTGAGACTCATCACATATGTAAATGATATGCCTAATGAGACTCTTCACATATGTGAATGATGTGACTAATGAGACTCATCACATATGTAAATGATGTGACTGAGTCTCATTATATATGTAAATTATGTGACTAATGAGCCTCATCACATATGTAAATGATCTGCCTAATGAGACTCATCACATATGTAAATGATCTGGCTGAGACTCATCACATATGTAAATGATGTGACTAATGAGACTCATCACATATGTAAATGATGTGACTAATGAGAATCATCACATATGTAAAGGATGTGACTAATGAGACTCATCACATATGTAAATGATGTGACTATTGAGGCTAATCATACATGTAAATGATGTGACTAATGAGACTCATCACATATGTAAATGATGTGACTAATGAGACTTATCATATATGTAAATGATCTGCCTAATGAGACTCATCACATATGTAAATGATCTGACTGAGACTCATCACATATGTAAATGAAGTGACTAATGAGACTCATCACATATGTAAATGATGTGACAAATGAAACTCATCACTTATGTAAATGATGTGATTGAGACTCATCACATATGTAAATGATGTGACCACGGAGTCTCATCACATATGTAAATGATGTGACTGAGACTCATCACATATGTAAATGATGTGACTAAGGAGACTCACTACACATGTAAATGATGTGACTAGTAAGATTCATCACATATGTAAATGATCTGCCTAATGAGACTTATTACATATGTAAATGATGTGACTGAGACTCACCACATATGTAAATGATGTGACTAATGAGACTCAGCATATATGTAAATGATGTGACTAATGAGAATCATCACATATGTAAATGATCTGCCTAATCAGACTCATCACATATGTAAATGATCTGACTGAGACTCATCACATATGTAAATGATGTGACTAATGAGACTCATCACATTTGTAAATAATGTGACTAATGAGACTCATCACATATGTAAAGCATATTACTAATGAGACTCATCCCATAAGTAAATGATGTGATTAAAGAGACTCATCACATATGTAAATTATGTGACTGAGACTCATCATATATGTAAATTATGTGACTAATGAGAATTATCACTTATGTAAATGATATGCCTAATGAAACACATCACATATGTAAATGATGTGACTAATGAGACTCATTACATATGTAAAGGATGTGACTAATGAGACTCATCACCTAAGTAAATGATGTGACTAAGCAGATTCATCACATATGTAAATGATCTGACTGAGACTCATTACATATGTAAAAGATGTGACTAATGAGACTCATCACATATGTAAATGATGTGACTAATGAGACACATCACATGTGTAAATGATTTGACTGAGACTCATCACATATTTAAATGATGTGACTAATGAGACTCACCTTATATGTAAAATATGTGACTAATGAGACTCATCACATATGTAAGTTATGTGATTGAGACTCATCACATATGTATATGACGTGACGAATGAGACTCATCCTATACGTTAATGATGTGACTAGTGAGACTTATCACATGTGTAAATGATGCGACTAATTAAACTCATCACATATATAAATTATGTGACTACTGAGACTCACCGTATATGTAAATGATGTGACTAATTAAACTCATAACATATGTAAATGATCTACCTAGTGGGACTCATCACATATGTAAATGATGTGACTAATGAGACTCATCACACATGTAAATGATCTGCCTAATGAGACTCATCCCATATGTAAATGATGTGACTAATGAGACTCATTACATATGTAAATGATGTGACTAATGAGACTCATCAAATATGTAAATGATCTGACTGACTCTCATCACATATGTAAACGATGTGACTAAGGAGACTCATCACATATGTAAATTATGCAACTAGTAAAACTCATCACATATGTAAATGATGTGACTAATGAAACTCATCACACATGTAAATGATCTACCTAATGGGCCTCATCACATATGTAAATGATGTGACTAATGAGACTCATCACATATGTAAATAATGTGACTGATGAGACTCATCACATAAGTAAATGATATGCCTAATGAAACTCATTACATATATAAATGATGTGACTAATGAGACTCATCAAATATGCAAATGATCTGACTGACTCTCATCACATATGTAAATGATGTGACTAAGGAGACATCACATATGTAAATGACGTGACTAATGAAACTCATCACATATGTAAATGATCTTCCTAATGAGACTCATCACATATGTAAATGATGTGACTAATAAGACTCATCACATATGTAAATGATCTGCCCAGTGAGACTCATCACTTATGTAAATGATGTGACTAATGAGACTCATCACATATGTAAATGATGTGACTAATGAGACTCATCACATATGTAAATGATATGCCTAATGAGACTCATCACATATGTAAATGATGTGATTAATGAGACTCATCACACATGTAAATGATGTGACTGAGACTCATCATATATGTAAATTATGTGACTAATGAGAATCATCACATATGTAAAATATATGCCTGAGACTCATCAAATATGTAAATGATCTGACTGAGACTCATCACATATGTAAATGATGTGACTAAGGAGACTTATGACATATGTAAACGACGTGACTAATGAGACTCATCACAGATGTAAATGATGTGACTAATGAGACTCATCACATATGTAAATGATATGCCTACTGAGACTCATCACATATGTAAATGATGTGACTAATGAGACTCATCACATATGTAAATGATGTGACTGAGACTAATCACATATGTAAATGATGTGACTAATGAGACTCATCACATATGTAAATGAAGTGACTAATGAAACTCATCAAATATGCAAATGATCTGCCTGAGACTCTTCACATATGTAAATGATGCAACTAATGAGACTCATCACATATGTAAACGACGTGACTAATGAAACTCATTACATATGTAAATGGTCTTCCTAATGAGACTCATCACATATGTAAATGATGTGACTAATGAGACATCACATATGTAAATGATATGCCTGAGAATCATCAACTATGTAAATGATCTGACTGAGACTCATCACATATGTAAGTGTTGTGACTAATGAGACTCATCACATATGCAAATGATGTGACTAATGAAACTCATCACATATGTAAATAATCTGCCTGAGACTCATCACATATGTAAATGATGTGACTAATGAGACTCATCACATATGTAAATGATGTGACTGAGACTCATCGCATATTTAAATGATGTGACTAAGGAGACTCATCACATATGTAAACGACATGACTAATGAAACTCATCACATATGTAAATGATCTTCCTAATGAGACTCATCACATATGTAAATGATGTGACTAATGAGACTCATCACATATGTAAATGATCTGCCTAATGAGACTCATCACATATGTAAATGATGTCACTAATGAGACTCATCATATATGCACATGATGTGACTAGTGAGACTCATCACATATGTAAATGATGTGACTAATGAAACTCATGACATATGTAAATGATCTGCCTGAGACTATTCACATATGTAAATGATGCGACTAATGAGACTCATCACATATGTAAATGATGTGACTAATGAGACTAATCACATATATAAATGATGTGACTAATGAGACTCATCACATATGTAAATTTGTGACTGAGACTCATCACATATGTAAATGATATGACTAATGAGACTCATCACATATCTAAATAATGTGACTAATAAGACTCATCACATATGTAAATGATGATACTAATGAGACTCATCACATATGTAAATGATCTGCATAATGAGATTCATCACATATGTAAATGATGTGACTAATGATAATCATCACATAAGTAAATGATGTAACTAGTGAGACTCATCATATATGTAAATGATCTGCCTAATGGGACTCATCACATATATAAAAGATCTGACTGAGACTCCTCACATATGTAAATGATATGACTAATGAGACTCATCACATATGTAAATGATCTGACTGTGACTCATCACAAAAAGGCAACCCCCCATTTCTCGGTCACCCACGTCCCCCGGAATCTTTTTTAAAGTTTTTTGTCTATCCTTCTAGCATGTCGAGGGATCAGTTGCTAGTGTCCTCTCCTGCTCAGCTGGTGAACCTGGGAATATTGAGGCAATGTTACAATTGCCTCATGTACACAGACAACCCTCTCCTCCTCCCACAAAACACAAATACATGCGAGAGATGCAACTATACGGCCAAACTGGAGGCTGAGCTCTCTCAACATAGGACTGGCAAGACCAGTCAGGAGGAGAAGGTTACCACACACACTATAGACCCAGTCTCACATAGTACCATTACAACCTCAAATCATACACATAAACACACAAAGACATACTCGGAGGCTCTGATCAAAAATCTACCAAAACAGCAGAGGCCACCAAAGCAGACACCCAAACAACCATCACCTCAGAACACAACACCTGCAACACATAGACCTCACAGTCAGAGTGTCAAACAGTCACAGCCCTTAAGGCCAAACACAATGCCAGACACACTAGTCATTGGTGACTCCATAGTCAGACACACTGACATCCCGCTCACCAGACTGAGTAAGTAGAAGGTCACAGTAAGCTGCCTGTCGGGCGCTAGAATCCGCCACATAACACAAGCACTCAGGTCTCTCAACAGCAGGTACAAATATGACTCAGTCATTGTCCACGCTGGTGTAAACGACCTGAGACGCACTCCTGGACTACATGAAAAGAGACATTGAGGAGCTCTCTGATTATGTAGCCCAGGCAGGTATGACCCTGACCTTGAGCAGTATCCTACCTTCACCAAGAATGATGCCACAATACAGAGATAAGATGATCAGCTTTAACAATTGGCTTAAACACTGGTGTCATTCAAAGGGGACCCAGTATCTGTCTGCCTGGGATGACATGCTGGACAAGCCACGCTGCTTCAAGGGACGGCTTGCACCTGTCACCCTGGGATTCGGATATTGGCAAAGGCTCTTGCCATCCCCATAGTGCCTTTTTAGGCAAGGCTCAAATTCTAAACCTACCACCCTAGAACACAAAAAGGAAAAAACTAAGGGTAATGCTGCTCAATGCCAGAAGTCTAAATCTCAAAATGCACGCACTCGAGGCCCTTCTCAGTATGGAGAACATCGATGTCTGTGCTGTGACAGAAACCTGGTTCAAGGCTCCTGAGAGCACCCCAGCTATCAGGTTTTACCTCATATCATGCCCGCCCCAAAATCCGGACAATACCAAGAAAGGAGGGGGGGGTATCCATATTCATCAAGGACACCCACACCTCAAGACTGGTGGCAACGCACGATGCATCGGAGACCATCCAGGTGCAATTAACCATAGGCAAGACTGCTCTGCAAATTGTAGCATGTTACAGGCCACCCTCACAAACTCAGGAACCTCACATGGCCTTCCTGAAAACACTAGAGGGGATAAATGTATCACCAAACACCATCATACTAGGTGACTTCAATTACCCTAATATAGACTGGGAACACTACTCAAGCCCAAACACCCTAGCCCAAAAGTTCCTGGAATTCTTAAACTCAAATGCCATGGAACAACTAGTCACCATCCCCACAAGAGGAGATAACATACTTGATCTCATCATCACTAACATGGGAGCACAATGTTCAACACCAGAAGTATACCCCTCACTGGTGAGATCAGATCACAAACTAATCTCGCTGGAGGTCCTCATCCCACCCCACCTGAAATAAAAAAAGACCACAGTAAAGAACTTCTCAAAGCCGACTTCACACTTCTAAAGACTAGTGTGGTCTCCTTTAAGGCCCCGAGCGGCGGAAAACAGTACTCAAGCTGCTGAATCACTTACAAATGCCTTCTACCAGCACCTGCAGGACTGCATGGATAAGGCAATCCCAAGCAAAACAAAGACTCTTTGCACCAAAGGCAAGCGTCCAGTCTGGTGGACCCCAGCCATAAACAAACTCTACAACAAAAGGAGGAAGCTACTACAAGATAGAGCAAAATCCTTAAAAGGTAAGACACCCTTGATCACTATAAGTAAAAAACTAAGAGCTCTCATAAAATCATCCAAAGCAAATTTCGAGAGAAAAATAGCTAAAGACTCAAAAGACAATCATAAGGCCTTCTTCAGCTATGTTAGAAACCTAGGAGGAAACTCCCAGATATGCTCAGAACTAGTTCAAAATGATGTGAAGATTACTGATCCTACAGACATTGCCAACATACTGGCTGACAGGTTCAGTGCAAACTTCTCCCCTCCCCCAAAAGGAGAGATATCTATACCAAACGATTGCAGCCCCCAAACGTCTCCAGCGCCCAAGTGAGAACTCCTCTCTCCAAAGAAAAAGACACAGCATCCATGGGACCTGGTGGTGTCCCTGGCTGTGTGCTCCACGAACTCAATGAGGAATTAAACCCACAGCTAGGACAGCTGTTTAATCAAAGTCTTACCTCTGGATATGTACCCAGGAGTGGCGACTGCAACTGTGGTCCCACTTCACAAAGGCGGTGCCTCCACCGACCCTGGAAATTACCGCCCATTAGCTTGACAAGCCTTATCTGCAAAGCCATGGAGAGGATCATAATGGACCTCATAAATAAAGACATAAGGAATTTGCAGACTTTGGATCCAACCCAGTTTGGCTTTGTCAAAGGCAGATCATGCCTTTTAAACTTGGTTGACTTTTTCGAAACAGTCACCAAAGCCATTGATGAGGGAAAGGCAGTCCATACAGCCTACCTCGATCTGGCTAAGGCCTTCGATACAATACCCCACTCGGGTATCATTGAAAAACTCATCAGCTTAAATATTAACCCATACATCACAAGATGGGTTGCAAACTGGCTGAGTGACAGAACCCACAGGGTCAGAGTTGCTGGCACCATGTCAGACTCAAAGCCTGTCACAAGTGGTGTCCCACAGGGCTCAGTCCTGGGCCCACTCTTGTTTGGCATCTACTTTTCTGAAGTACAAGCAAACACAGGAGGGTTATGGCTGACAAAGTTTGCAGATGACTGCAAACTGGGCGCCATAGTAGAAAACACATCTGACACAGATATCCTTCAGAAGGGTCTCACAGAAACGGATAACTGGTGCCAGAGCCACGGCCTAAAGTTAAATGCCAAAAAATGCATAGTCATACCCTTCGGAAAAACAAGGTTACCCTAGCTACCAAATAGGTGGCAATCCACTGAGCACAGAAGAAGTTATCAGGGACCTGGGGACCCAGGTTGATAGTAGTCTGTCATTCGACACCCATGTAGCTAAAGTAGTTAGGAAGACCTTCTACATTGCCCACCTTATCATGAAGGGATTCTCATCTAGATCAAGGGAGGTCATAGTCTCCCTTTACTCATCACTCATCAGACCAATGATTGAGTACAATGCCCCATTCGGAATGTATCTGACCCGACACTTGCAGCAGCTGGAGAGGCCACAAAAGTTCCTCACCAAAAGGATAAAGGGTCTCAAAAATCTGTCCTATGCTGCCCGACTGAAAGAACTCCAGCTCTATTCAGTCACTTACGCGTTGCTCAGAGGTGACCTTTGCCTAACATACAAGGCCATGGCAAACCCAGATTTGATGAATATCCTTCACCTCTACAAATTTAGATCCATCAGAGCCACAAGGCGGAGACTTAAACCTCGACACGGCTATTAATAGGACGTGCTGGAGGGATAGATTCATCACCCAAAGACTCCCTATGCTGTGGAACAAAATCCCGGTACATGTGAGGCAGAGCACCTCCCTGGCCTTGTTCAAGAGAAATCTTGACCAATGGATGGGAGATCGCAGATATACCCCAGGGATTACCTCAGTGTCACTGCTCGACAGAGGCACAGCAAAATAATGGGTATAGTTCCCCATACTAAAGGGGTGGCGTAAGCCACAAAACGATGGGCTAGGCTTGTAAATGCCCTCGGGCAGATAGCCTAGTATGAACCTATGAACCTATGAACCTATATGTCAATGATGTGACTAAGGAGACTCATCACATATGTAAATGATGTGACTAGTGAGACTCATCAAATATGTAAATGATCTGACTGACTCTCATCACATATGTAAACGATGTGACTAAGGAGACTCATCACATATGTAAATTATGCGACTAGTAAAACTCATCACATATGTAAATGATGTGACTAATGAAACTCATCACACATGTAAATGATCTACCTAATGGGACTCATCACATATGTAAATGATGTGACTAATGAGACTCATCACATATGTAAATAATGTGACTGATGAGACTCATCACATAAGTAAATGATATGCCTAATGAAACTCATTACATATATAAATGATGTGACTAATGAGACTCATCAAATATGTAAATGATCTGACTGACTCTCATCACATATGTAAATGATGTGACTAATGAGACTCATCACATATGTAAATGACGTGACTAATGAAACTCATCACATATGTAAATGATCTTCCTAATGAGACTCATCACATATGTAAATGATGTGACTAATAAGACTCATCACATATGTAAATGATCTGCCCAGTGAGACTCATCACTTATGTAAATGATGTGACTAATGAGACTCATCACATATGTAAATGATGTGACTAATGAGACTCATCACATATGTAAATGATATGCCTAATGAGACTCATCACATATGTAAATGATGTGATTAATGAGACTCATCACACATGTAAATGATGTGACTGAGACTCATCATATATGTAAATTATGTGACTAATGAGAATCATCACATATGTAAAATATATGCCTGAGACTCATCAAATATGTAAATGATCTGACTGAGACTCATCACATATGTAAATGATGTGACTAAGGAGACTCATGACATATGTAAATGACGTGACTAATGAGACTCATCACAGATGTAAATGATGTGACTAATGAGACTCATCACATATGTAAATGATATGCCTACTGAGACTCATCACATATGTAAATGATGTGACTAATGAGACTCATCACATATGTAAATGATGTGACTGAGACTAATCACATATGTAAATGATGTGACTAATGAGACTCATCACATATGTAAATGATGTGACTAATGAAACTCATCATATATGCAAATGATCTGCCTGAGACTCTTCACATATGTAAATGATGCAACTAATGAGACTCATCACATATGTAAACGACATGACTAATGAAACTCATTACATATGTAAATGGTCTTCCTAATGAGACTCATCACATATGTAAATGATGTGACTAATGAGACATCACATATGTAAATGATATGCCTGAGAATCATCAACTATGTAAATGATCTGACTGAGACTCATCACATATGTAAGTGTTGTGACTAATGAGACTCATCACATATGCAAATGATGTGACTAATGAAACTCATCACATATGTAAATAATCTGCCTGAGACTCATCATATATGTAAATGATGTGACTAATGAGACTCATCACATATGTAAATGATGTGACTGAGACTCATCGCATATTTAAATGATGTGACTAAGGAGACTCATCACATATGTAAACGACGTGACTAATGAAACTCATCACATATGTAAATGATCTTCCTA